>NW_017675840.1:0-46913 GCF_001879085.1 Nicotiana attenuata
GCGAAATAAGGTGGTGCTTATTATATTATTCTTTGCACACGTGGCGAAATAAGGTGGGCTATGTCAGGGGTTGATTGTAGAGAATTGTGACGGCCTGTGGAGGAATTCCTATTTGTTTAATAATGTGATTGTGGGTTGCTTACCTGTATGAGCTTTACCGCTTGGTGGTCGTGAGGAAATATCGTACGTGCGGTTCGTTCTCCTTTTTCATGTTGCTAGTTGGTAAATATTCTTGTTAAAAGCACTTGCACAAGCATATACGTAATTGGACATCCCCATTAGAAGTGAATTCCTTCCGATCCTACTAAGGGTGGAGATACGCCTTCGTTATCCATTATATATGTGAGAGTGGCCCTAATTGGCCAGTTAGTTGTCAGTATGAATGTGAGATTGATGAGGCACAGGGTGCCAAGTGATAGATTTCAAATGCTGGGTTTTTCGTGAGTTGTGGTTTGTCCGAGATTTTGATAAAATTGTGGAAGGAGTTGAATAAGACCTTATGTGATCATCATTGTAGGATATGAGTTATTGACTTGTTTTCCCCTTGGTGTGTTGTGACCTTATGATTTAAGATTCTGCCGTCATTTCGTATCATTATTTATTATAGTCTTGTTGTTACTTGTTGCCTTTTTTTCCCTTACCGTGAATTGTAGCACTTGTAGTCATTCATGCAGTCTTTACATGTTATATATCGTTTCCATTATTCCTATGATTATACTGTTTATTTGACCAGTAGGTGCCTTGACTGTTCCTCGTCACTACTCCATCGAGGTTAGTCTTGATACTTACTGGGCACCACCGTGCTGTGCTCATGCTACTCTTCTGCACATTTTTGTTGTGCAGATACAGGTACTCCCACTCAGTTCTGTCAGCCTTGGAAGGAGGCGTATCGGTAGAGACTTCGAGGTATATCTGCTACGTCCGCAGACCTAGGAGTCCCTTTCCAGCTTTCTGTAATAAGTATAGCTCTTTCGGTATTTCTCCCTTATATAGATATTCTTGGGTCAGAGCCTCTTATGTATCTCTTAGCTTGTGATTTTTGAGTTTCCGGGTTTTGGGAATGTTGTTAGCTTCGAGAATTGTTGTGGTATGTGCCGAGCGGCACCTTAAACACCGTTTTATTTTTCTAGTTCAGTTTTATTTACTTTCTTCCGCAATTATGGTTTATCTTCCGCATTGTTAGGCTTACCTAGTCGTAGGGACTAGGTGCCGTCACGACATGTTCACGGAGGGCGAACTGGGGTCGTGACAAGTTGGTATCAGAGCTCTAGGTTCATAGGAGTCACAGATCACAAGCCGGTTTATTAGAGTCTCGTGGATCGGTGCGGAGACGTCTGTACTTATCTGCGAGAGGCTATGTAACCGTTAGGAAAATTCCACTTCATTTGATTTCCTTGTCGTGCGAGATTTTTGACATCCACAATCCTAAACCTCTGTCTTCTACTCTCTCACAGATGGTGAGGACACGTACTACCCGAGGTGATCAGGCACCCGCGCCCCCTGCTGCAGCCGTCGGAGGTCGGGGCCGGGGTAGAGTTCGAGGATGCGCACGTGGTGCAGCGAGAGCACCTGCGCGAGCTGCCGCCGAGGTACCACCAGCAGATCCAGCCGGAGTCCAGGCACCTGACACGCCTACTGCTACTACTACTCCAGCCCTTCAGGAGACTTTGGCACAGTTTATGAGTATGTACACCACTTTGGCTCAGGCAGGATTGCTTCCCCTTGCTGCAGCCACATCCTAGGCCGGGGGAGGAGCACAGACTCCCGCCACCCGCACTCCTGAGCAGCGAGCACATGTTGAGCAGGTCCCAGAGATTATTCCTGCGCCGCCTGCGACACCAGTGCAGCCCGAGGGCATGGCAGCGGCTTTCGAGCAGGAGCAGATAAGACTAGAGAGGTTCAAGAAGTATGATCCTCCGGTGTTCAGTGGATTAGCATCAGACGATGCCTTGGGGTTTCTTGATGAGTGTTACCGTATTCTCCGTACTATGGGTATCTCTGGATCGAGCGGGGTTTCTTTCACTACTTTTCAGCTTCGAGGAGCCGCCTGTGATTGGTGGCGCACCTATGAGTTAGACAGCCCAGACGAGGCAGCTTCACTGACTTGGACCCAGTTTTCAGATATGTTTCTGAGAGAGTTTGTTCCTCAGAGTCTCAGGGATGCATGGCGCACGGAGTTTGAGCATTTGCGTCAGGGTGCTATGACCGTATCGGAGTATGCTGTCCGTTACACCAGTTTGGCTAGACATGCCTCAGCCTTGGTTTCTACTGTTCGCGAGAAGGTTCGCCAATTCATTGAGGGGCTTATTCCTAGCATCAGGTCCAGCATGGCCCGTGAGTTGGAGATGGATATTCCGTATCAGCAGGTGGTGAACATTGCTAGGAGAATAGAGGGTATGCATGCTAGAGAGAGGGCAGGCAGGGTCATGAGAGAGAGAGCAAACGAGATCAGGAGAGAGAGTTTGAGGAGGCGAGGAGTCCTCGTAGACTGAGGAGATATACTGGTCCTTATTTTGGAGGCAGGGTGCGTCATGGTTGAGGTTTTGTGCGTCAGCCAGTTCAGTTTGCGTTTCAGGCTTTGTATGGTGACTCAGGTGTTCATGGGTCTCGGAGTACCCGTACCGTACAGTTCCCACCGCCTCGTCAGCAGAGAGGGTGCTTTGAGTGTGGAGATTCTAGCCACATGGTAAGAGATTGTCCCAGACTTTGGACCGATGTGTCACAGCGAGGTATTCAGGTCGGTAAAGAGCGCCCAAGAAGGGGAGGCCCAGCTCGTTGATGGGTTTCATATAGTAGGTTTGAGGCCGGTGCGCCAGCTAATGTCACTCAGGTACGAATTCAGTTTGTTATAGAGGGGCACTATCTGTAGTTCATCACAGTTCTGCTTATTGGAGCGAGTCTCCTTGTTTGTTGTTCCATTTATGGGAGCATTTCATGATTTGTACTCTGTTACGTGATTACTCTGTTAGGAGGTTCTATGAGTGACAATCGTGTCTATCGTCCATTTCTAGCTATTGTCGAGAGTTATGAGGCTAGCAGTAAATTCATGTTGTCTGCTCCGGTAGGTTTGATGTGGTCTCTGAGTATTCTTGGTTACGAGCTGTGATTTCTATGCTCCACTGGTGTGGGAGCCAGCCTGTGTTGTAATTTGTAGACGGCATTGATCTAGTGAGAGTCTCTAGATGGGTTGATGTGTGCCCTACTTGTGATTCAGTGTTGAGGGCGGGACCCTCGTGATTTCAGGTGTTTTGATATGTTGAGACCGGCCTGTGTACTGCGGTGAGAGTTATATCAGTATAAGATCCTTGTGAGTCTTTTATATGCTTTCATCCTTTCTTGTTAGATGTTTTTGTTGATTTGCATTTTAGAAGAATTTGTGCTAGTTTGATTTGCTTGTTAGTTCCCTTATGTGTTTCCTTTCTCATATTCAGTCATTTCTGTTCTATGCTTCATGAGTTTTAGCTTGTGGGGTGTGTACCCGTTGGTGTTGGCTGAGATTTGATTATTCTGGTGTTTTGTTATGTGGTTTTCGTGGTTATTGTATCATCTCCAGTGTTGTGGAGGTTTGAAAAGAGTTCCTGTTGAATATGAGACGTACGGCCGGTACGGATTTGATCTCAGGCAAGTATTGCTATCAGAAATGTTATTGTGGGCCTACGTGTGATGTGGCATGTTGTGTGGTTGTACCCTGTGTGTATTGGCTGGTATTGAAGTAGCTGGTTGAGACTGATACCGAATATAAATGTAGGATCGTGTCTTTTGGAAATGGATGGAAGGTAAGAATTCTGGCTTGTAAGCTTAGTGGTGTTGCTAGGAAGGCTAAATTTCAGTTGAGATGGTGTCGTCATGCTTAAGTGGTTTGGGGTGACGTGGGATCACCCGCGGGTGTATGTTGGAAGTGCGCACTCAGTGACTTGAGGACTTCAGGTATGTCTCTATGCTCGTTCGAGGACGAACGAATGTTTAAGTGTAGGAGGATGTGAAGACCCGGCCGGTCGTCTTAAGAATTACGCCCCGATCCCCTATTAACTGCTTCCCCTAAGTTCATTTTCGCTAGTCTAGTTTGCCGGGGCGTTCGGTGTTGGGTTTCAGCTAGTTTTGGGACACTTAGTCCCTAAATGAGAGCTTAAGTGTTGAAAAGTGGTCCGTAGTAGGAACAGTGGGAAGACGACCTCAAAATGGAAATCCGATGGTTCCGTTAGCTTCGTTAGGTGATTTTGGGGTTGGGAGTGTGTTCGGAATGTATTTTGGATGTCCGTAGCTCATTTAGGCTTGGAATGCCGAAGTTTGAGTTTTTGAAGTTTCCGGTCCGATAGCGAGTTTTTGATCCGAGGGTCGGATTGGAATTCCGAAAGTTGTAGTAGCTCCGTCATGTCATTTGGGACGTGTGTGCAAAATTTCAGGTCATTCGGACGTGTTTTGGTTAGGTTTTTGATCGAAAGTGTATTTTGATGAAATGTGAGGTTCTTAGGCTCAAATCCATGATTTAATCAAGTTTCCGACGTTGTTTCAGGTGGTTTAAGGATTGGTACAAGTTTGAATGAGGTATTAGGTTCTATTGGTGCTTTTGGTTGAGGTCCCGGGGGCCTCGGGTGTGTTTTCGGATGCTCAACGGGCAATTGTTGGTGTTGGAAAAGTGTACCGCAGCTGAAGGTTTCTATCATCTGGTATTTCCGCTTTTGCGGCTTGGGAACCGCAGAAGCGGAGCCGCAGAAGCGGCCTTGGCTTCGCAGAAGCGACTTTTGGTCATCCTCCAGGAACCCGCAGAAGCGGTAGGATTTCTGCAGAAGCGAATCCGCTTCTACGAGATGGGAACCGCAGAAGCGGAAGTTGGGATTTTAAAGGAAGCCGCAGAAGCGGCCAGAGTTCCGCATAAGCGGGACCGCAGAAGCGGTATTCACTGTTCAGAAAAGGGAGTTTCGAGGGTTGAGTTTCAAAAGTTGGAAAAATCAATTGAGAGCCCGGGAGAGGGCGATTTCGAGTGGGTTTTGAAGAGAAGATCATTGGGTAACGTTTCTTTAATCCTTTCTAGTTATATTTCATCATTATGTAGCTAAATCCATCTTCTAATTTCGAATTTGGAATCAAATTTGGGGAAAACTTCATAGGCTAAACTATTGGGTTTTGAGTGGGTGTTTGACCTCCGATTAAGGAGATTTTTATATGGTTAGACTCGTGAGAGTACGAGGGTTCTGAAAATGTAAAAATTATTCGATTCCGAGACGTTGGCCTGAGGGGCATTTTGGTCTTTTTGCCTAATTTCGCGCTTTAGCTTTGAATTAAATAGTAGAATCCGTTGCTTGAGATGTTATTTATAATGTGTGATTTAATTGAATAGATTTGGGCCATTTGGAGCCGAGTACTCGTGGCAAGAACGTGGTTGCTAGTTGATTTTAGCCGGTTCGAGGTAAGTATCTTGCCTAACCTTGTGTGGGGGACTCCCCCTTAGGATTTGAGTCTTCTTTGTTTATTGTATTCCTTGTACGCGAGGTGACGAGTGCGTGCTCGGATTTATTTGTGGAAAATTTGTCCCTTTTAGGCTCTTAGATCCTTGTAGTCACCGAATATGAAGTTGTTCTTGATACGATTGAGTTCCCTGTTATTAGCTTCACCTTTACATGTCTTATTTGGAATTTAATTGCCCTTTTTGGCTTATTCTTGTTGCCTGATTGACTTTTAGTTATTTCACTGTAGACATTACCCTTCTATAGTCACATTATCATTCCTAACTGCTTGTCTTTATTTGGAAAGCATTATTTCTATCTCTCGTGTAATTAATTGGTCTTAATTGGAAAGACGTTAGATATCCTATGTCTAGTTGATATTTCCTTCATTGTAATTATTTGATTCATGTTAACTTCCTTGTTGTTGAACTTAGTATTATGGAATCGTTGTTTCATATTATTTCTCCCTTGTTGAGTTGTTCTTATTGCGCTTAGTATTTCTCTGTTACAGTTATTCCTTGTGAGTTAGTTGTACTGTCTTTTGGTGAACGGAAATACCCGAGTTGATTCTCTTGCTTTGTTCCTGTATATATTGTCATTTGTTGTGTTGTACTTGAGACTGTGATGTACGAGGTTTCTGCCGTGCGGTTGTTGATACTGTGATGCACGAGGTTTCTGCCGTGCGGCTGTTGGTACTGTGATGCACGAGGTCTCTGCCGTGCGGTTGTTGTTGAAGGGTTGCACGAGGTCTTTGCCGTGCTATTGTTGCTATTGATGTGTTGCACATGCGGCGTAATAAGGTAGGATATGTTATATGCTTATAAATGGGTTGCGCATGTGGCGGAATAAGGTGGGAACATTGTGATGCACGTGTGGCGAAATAAGGTGGTACTTATTATATTATTCTTTGCACACGTGGCAAAATAAGGTGGGCTATGTCAGGGGTTGATTGTAGAGAATTGTGACGGCCTGTGGAGGCATTCCTATTTGTTAATAATGTGATTGTGGGTTGCTTACCTGTATGAGCTTTACCGCTTGGTAGTCGTGAGGAAACATCGTAGGTGCGTTCCGTTCTCCTTTTTCATGTTGCTAGTTGGTAAATATTCTTGTTAAAAGCACTTGCACAAGCATACACGTAATTGGACATCCCCATTCGAAGTGAATTCCTTCCGATCCTACTAAGGGTGGAGATACGCCTTCGTTATCCATTATATATGTGAGAGTGACCCTAATTGGCCAGTTAGTTGTCAGTATGAATGTGAGATTGATGAGGCACAGGGTGCCAAGTGATAGATTTCAAATGTTGGGTTTTTCGTAAGTTGTGGTTTGTCCGAGATTTTGATAAAATTGTGGAAGGAGTTGAATAATACCTTGTGTGATCATCATTGTTGGATATGAGTTATTGACTTGTTTTCCCCTTGGTGTGTTGTGACCTTAGGATTTGGATTAAGATTCTGCCGTCATTTCGTATCATTATTTATTATAGTCTTGTTCTTACTTGTTGCCTTTTTTCCCTTACCGTGAATTGTAGCACTTGTAGTCATTCATGCAGTCTTTACATGTTATATATCGTTTCCATTGTTCCTATGATTATACTGTTTATTTGACCGGTAGGTGCCTTGACTGTTCCTCGTCACTACTCCACCGAGGTTAGTCTTGATACTTACTGGGCACCGTCGTGGTGTGCTCATGCTACTCTTCTGCACATTTTTGTTGTGCAGATATAGGTACTCCCACTCAGTTCTGTCAGCCTTGGAAGGAGGCGTATCGGTAGAGACTTCGAGGTATATCTGCTACGTCCGCAGACCGAGGAGTCCCTTTCCAGCTTTCTGTAATAAGTATAGCTCTTTCAGTATTTCTCCCTTATATAGATATTCTTGAGTCAGAGCCTCTTATGTATCCCTTAGCTTGTGATTTGTGAGTTTTCGGGTTTTGGGAATGTTGTTAGCTTCGAGAATTGTTGTGGTATGTGCCGAGCGGCATCTTATACACCGTTTTATTTTTCTAGTTCAGTTTTATTTACTTTCTTCCACAACTATGGTTTATCTTCCGCATTGTTAGGCTTACCTAGTCGTAGGGACTAGGTGCCGTCACGACATGTTCACGGAGGGCGAACTGGGGTCGTGACACTTTCCCTTCTGACTCTGACTCTGCAGCTGAGTTGATGTAGTCATTTTCTTTTGTTCAGTCTCCTTCTTTTCATTGGCACCATCTCAATCTGTTCTGAGCCAAACCTGTTTGCCTTTTGATCACCTTCCTCTGTTGTATAATTCTTTGTGGTTGTGCATTTTTAACCTCAGTAGAATCATGTCTTATTTTCAAACATTTAGTGTAGTATGTTGGCTCCCAATCATAAGCAACTTCCTGTTTGATTAGCCTCCCCTTAGGATCCTAATGTTTCGTATTTCTAGGCAATGGTTTAGTGATGTCCATTTCAATTAACATTCTCGCATAAGAAATCCTAATTGAACCAGTAGTACATTCATCAGCATAAACAGGATTTCCAAGGCACTTCCTATCTTACCTAATGCTTTCACACTCCAGCAATTAAGAGGCAAATTAGGAAATCTCACCCATAAGGGAATAGTTTTCAGTACTTCATCATGCACATTGAAATCTTCTGACGATGCTTTCATAATTATAGGTCTATTGCTCACTGTATGAGGCCCAGAATATAACACCTGATCTCTTTCCTCTAAATTGCTAAATCTTATCACAAAGTAATCTTCATTATGATAATAAATCTGTGGTTTCACTGAGAATTTACCCACTGAGCTCAAGAATCTTTCCATTGCTCCAATAGTAGGTGATTCCCCTATCACATACAGGACAATCACGGATCTCCATTTATCAGTTTCCCGTTCAACATCATCAAGTTCTAGTTTCACTATCTTCTCAACATTTTGAACTACCAGAGCCATAAACTGTAAATTCATACCTTTCATGGCTAATTTGTTCCCTACTACCACATTTGCCCATGACTGATTCCTGTTTCATTCCTTATCTCACCATTTTACTGCTCTCAACAGTACCATAGCTGCATGGTACTATTCCATTGTTGATAGCCTTCGTCACTTGTGTTTGAGTTTTCCCATTTCCAGATCCACCTCCTATAGTTTGTGCAGTTACAGGTGTAACAGCAATTGCCTTCAATTTACCCTTATTAAGAGAGAGAGAGATCTGCTTCCTCCTTGCTCAGCTCACTCTGCATGCTCCTCGGTGTGAAGTTTCCAGTTGGATCTTCAATTCGTACCCCTTTTGGTGACACAAACAATTCTAATACAGCATACCTTGTTTCCGTTGATCGCTGGTCATTAATTGGGACCTTCGTTTGGTTTTTCTTAGGTCTGCCTCTCCCTCCCATGGCTTCCAAGCGCACGTTAGCTAGGCCATGTTAACGTGCGCCGAGAGAGAAATGTTAGAGAGAGAAAATTTTCTCCAGCCTCCTTTTTGGTTCACTTATGCCCTTTGACCATTAGGTCAATGCTGAATTAAAAATAATTATTGTAAAATTTAAAAACAAATATTTTGCAAAATATTTTCATTTTTTAAACTAATGCATCATTAGTTCACTAATTTAGTAAAGTCTTCTTCTTTTTTTTTTTTTTTAGTTTTTACAAAAAAATGTTTTTTTTTGTATTTTTTCAGTTTTGAAAAACATTGTTTTTGTAAACACTGAAAAAATTGTTTTTAATAAAATATTTTTGTTTTTTAAAAACTGAAAAAAAATATTTTCAACAAAATATTTTCGTTTTTGAAAACTATTTTTTTTTCATTTTTTCAATTTTTTAAAGCATTTCATTTATATTTTCGCTTTTCAGTTTTTTTATAGAAAAAATATTTTTGTTTTTTAAAAAAACTGAAAAAATGAAAAAAAATAATATATTTCTCAAAAACAATATTTTGTTAAAAATGTTTCTTTCAATTTTAAAAAACGAAAATATTTTTTTAAAAAACAATTCTTTTCTGGTTTTTACAATGTCTTTTTCAGTTTTTACAAAAAAATGCTTTAAATAAATAGAAAAAAAAATATTTTTTTGTAAAAATTGAATTGTGGAAAAAGTAGAAGAAGAAGAATAAGACTTTACTAAATTAGTGGACTACTGGTGCATTAGTTAAAAAAATAAAAATATTTTGCAATTTTTTTTAAGTTTTACAAAAAGAATAATAATTATTTTTAATTCATCATTGGCCTAACGGTCAAAGGGCATAAGTGAACCAAAAAGGAGGATGGAGGGGTATTGTTAGCCCAATAGGTGGATGGAGGATATTTTTGAACTATTTCCAATAGTTTAGGGGCATTTTGAACCCTTTTGTCCCGGAGTTAGTATCCTTATCCTAATAAAAAACAACCTCTTAATATCGACATGGTAATTTTAAAATTGATAAAAATGGAATTTATTACGAATTTTAAGATTTTATCTGCGATTTATACTTTGATTCAATATTTTATCTAAATGGTAGTCTACTTGTTTAACCAAAACTATGTCTTTTGATCAAAATCTAATTTTAGAAGAAAACGAGTTACTAATAACTAAGTTTTACTTCACTTTCGCAACAATATCAAAGGAAATAAGAATAACAAAGGAAAGAGATGATAGAAAAATTGCATAGTCAAGTTAGAGAATTTCGAGAAAGCAGAAAAGTAAAGAGTGTGTTTCAATAATGTCCCAGATCCGTCTCTATAAATAGAATTTTGTGCCCTTATATAGGAATATACATGTCACACCTCCTTTTTACTTACTCCCCCAAGGGCGTAAAGGAGTTTTTCCACTTAAAGGACAATCGGAACGGGATTTATTATTAAGATTTCAGAGTCGCCACTTGGGAGATTAATGGTGTCCCAAGTCACCGGTTGAATCCTGAACCGAGGAAATTATGACTCTGTTAACAGTCCGCGAACCAGAAATCCGAGTAAGGAATTCTGTTAACCCGGGAGAAGGTGTTAGGCAATTTTCGGGTTCCGTGGTTCTAGCACGGTCGCTCAACTGTCATATTTGGCTTATTTATTTGATTTCAAAACATGTTTTAGCTTATGCTTTTTAACTTTGAACCACTTTTATTATTATTATTTTAAGAGAATTGCAACGTCGTGAAAACACGTCTCGAACCGTGTCCCATAAATGCACCCGCGATTTTTGACATATTTTGACTTCGTTGGGATTTGGATTCGGGTCACATAAATGTGTACCCGTATTTAGGAAGGTAAAATTATTTAAAATGCGCGCCTAAAGTAGCTAACGTGTTATTATCTTTGGGGAAAGCCGTGAAATTCGCTAAACGGCCCGTCCCGAATTCTAAGTATTTTAATGTATACATTTGTTGAGGGCCCCGCAATTTATGTGTTTTTGTTTAGCGAGGCTCATCTCATTTATTATTTAAAGGTCCACCCTAAAGTAAACTAGGATGTTCTATTTAATATTGTCTCTAAAGGCCCTAATTAATTAGTATTGTTCAAAACCATTACACTTAGATCCAGCCTTGAAAAGCTATTTAGAGGCGTGGGCCTTGGCCTGGGTCCAATTGGATTCCATGTTCCTATGTCTAAACCAATGAACCGTTATCAACACTTTGGGAAGTCAATGTTTAAACTAATACAATCGCTAGTTATATTAAAATCATTAAGTCCAGAAAGTCCCCAGCATGTTGAATACTGACTTTTTGGCAAAAAAGCAAAACAAATTCGGAAATGCTGAAATCGAAACTGATGCTCATGTGTAACCTACGTTTGGTGTTTTCTATCCAAATCCCAATGCTATTCGAACTGACAACTTCAAATTCACCTTACATTCCCCTTTTCTTTTCAATTGATACAATACTACTTCAATTAACGACTAGTATGAAAGCTCACTCCAGTTTAACAAACATTAAATTAGGCGTTCATAAACTGAGAATAAACAATCTAATTAACCAAATACAGTCCAAACACTCAGATTATGGTCCAGATCAGTTCAATAGTCCAATATAGCCCACTTTTAACTACAGAAGTCAAACATTAGATGCTAACATGTGTATTAATGTGAACTATAGCTAACGTCTCTCATACAACCCAATTTTCAATCCAGTTGATACAAAACCAGCAGGGATCTACATAACATCAGTGAATGAAATGTTTAAATACGCGCATCAGAAAGATAGCTAAATCAGAACTTAGGCTTCAATTCTTCACATATATTCATTCTTCATGTTTCAGCTTACAATTGCCAAAGTTACAACTGTGTACCTGGAATTGGAATATAATGTAAGAGTAGAAGAAGATCAGCAGCGGCAGAGGTCTAACAGGAATCAAAACCAGCAACAATAGGAATAATTTTGAACCGAAATCACTTCACAGAACCCAGAAACACATCACAGAAACACAGCACCCAATAACAGTTCTAAAAATGTCTCGATTGAACCCCAAACCCACTTGAAATCAAACCAGAACACTTCTGAAACTTCAACCACCAGAAATTGAGCTAGGAAACGTAAATCAACTACTAAAACTTGTAATTAACCTAAGAAATTGAATAGATTAGTGTATTTTTGGATTTTTCTGTAGCTTTTGTATATTTTTGTTTTTTTGTTTTTTGAGATTTTTCAGATGAAAAAGAGACTTTAGAATTTCAGATATGGTGTCTGAATTTGAAATTCAAATTTAACTTCTGGAAACTATATCTATTTTGGGGGAATTTTTTTTTTTTGGGGTTCCAAAACTTCTGACTTAAGGCACTAAAGGGTGCCTTTTATAGGCCAAACGAGGGCAACCCTCCAATTTTCTGTTTACACTCTTAGTCCCTCCTTATTTTCAGATTAAGCCTCTATTTTTTAACTTGTGTCCCAAGTTAGTACACCTATCTTTTGCTATTTACCTTAAAATCTCCATCTAGAAACGTCCAGTAGGTTCTAATTCATTCCACTTGTAGGATTTACCAATTGAACTCCCTACTTTGCCCTTACCATTTTCCCTGAATTACTAACTTGTGTTAACCAAAAACCAACCCCCTTCTAACTTGGTCAGAATTGACTATGGTTAATCAGTCAAGAAAAGAAACCTAACAACTCGGCAGCAATCAAACAATACTAAACTAATCCTACTAATTACTAACAGTCCAAACAAAACAAGCTATGGGCAATTATCAATTGAACATAGATTTAAGAGAACAAACTAACATTTATCACATACTGGATTATGTTATCTATCAAAATTCAAAAATCGGAATATGAACTGAAACTGAGTCAAAGAGACTAAATCTTAACGAGAAGAAATCTAAGAAAACTAATGATTAAAACCAAGAAAAGACAGAAATAAATAAAGAAAAGATGAGAGAAACGGATTACCAGAACTTAGCTAAATCCTGAGAAAATTATTTTGGGATTGTTTGACAAAATTAGTGTTTAATCGTATGTTCTCACAAGAAAACACACGGCTAAACCCTATAATGGTCAAAACCCCAGCCTTGAGCAAATTAGGGCTCCAGGTGAATCTTCGATCTAAAATTCGAGCCATGCGAGGATGATTCGAGGGCTAATGGTTGTGGATTCGGAAAGAGGGGGATGAGGAGACCACAAGGTGTGAATTTGGGGCAATTTGGTGGTGGCGCCGCCACCGGAGAAATTGTGGCGGCGCTAGGGTTCATAGTTTCAGATCAAGATTCGAAGAATTCGGGTCATTTTTGAGGGAAGCCGGGTGGGGATTTAGAATGGGGAGGTGTAGAAGGACTCAGAGTGTAATTTTGGTTGCCATTGGGGTGGTTTGAGTCATCGCCGCTGGCGGGCTTGACGGAGGTTTTAGGGGCAGCGGGTTGTAGGGTTTGTGAGGGGTGAAAGTGATGAGAGACGAAGGGGGGTGGGAGGGGGCCTTCAGACACTAATATACCTAGGGGCTGTAGCTTCCCAACCGTCAGATCTTACAAACCTCGACGGCCAGGATCAACTCTAGGCTAAACGGTGTCGTTTGGCTGGGCATGGGGAACGGACCGGGTTGGGATGGAATTAGGCTGGGTTGGAACGGGTTTGGAGAAGGAAAGACTGGGCCTGGGGTGCTTTAAACTAATATTGGCCCAACTTTCATTTCTTTTCCAAAATCTTTTCAATTTCTCTTTTCAACTTTCTTTTTTTTTTAATTTCTTTTAATTTTAAAATTAAACATAAATCTAAATTAATTCCTACAACTGAATTAACTAAAAAAAAACACAAATACTAAACAAATTAACACAAAAACTGCTCAAAAATCAAAACTAAAATTAAAAGTGCAAATTACACTATATTTTGTGATTTTTCTTTTTTATAAAATAATTGACTTCTAATTAATCCTAAAAATGCAAAGCTAAATCCTAAATTCACATGCTAAGTATTTTTGTATTTTTTCATTAATTAAAATGCACAGACAAAAATGCATAAAATGCCACAAAATCCACAAAATTGTAAATACCGAAGAAATTATTTTATTTTGAAACTGTGGGAGCAGTTCATATAGGATAAAAATCACATGCTCAGAGCTGCCCCTCTTTGCTCGGAAACACGAAGAGTTTTCGTGCAAAGATAAGTGAGCGGATACGAGCGATTTTTGCCCGTTTGAACACTCCGTGTGAAGCCTTTTTTGAAAACCTTCTGACCGAACCCTACTTCAATGGTTGCCTACATATCCTTGGCTAAAAAGGAATCAGGTCAGCGTAGTTCTGGAAGGTTTGGTAGCTGGGACTACCAGGGCTGTGATTTCACTGCTGTTGCTGCTGCTACTACTCGCTGACCTCCTTATTACACCGTGTCAAAAGTAAAAAAAAAAAAGCTAGCCTAATCTATGGTCTATGAATTACAAAAAGGGTCCTATCTATGTCTTCTAACTTGCTCTTTGTGTTGCCTTGAACTTGTATTCTTCCACTGGAATTCTTGCGTTGTTGCCTTGCATTGTGATTGGAGATGTTTCGCCATTCCTCCGAGTGATGCTTAACCGCTAAGATTTGAAATATATGCCTCCATTCTCCAGGCGGGCTCCTGATTGCCGATGTTTGAAAAGTATTCCCTTGTTCTCCAGGTGGGCTCCTGATTGATGAAGCTTGAAAAGTATTCCCTTGTTCTCCAGGTGGGCTCCTGACTGCAACGCTTGAAAAGTATCCCCTTGTTCTCCAGGCGGGCTCCTGACTTCGACAAAACCGACAAACAAAGAAAATTTCTGCCCCAGTGTGGTGGCTGGGCACATCACGTTATCAAATATTAAAAATTAAAGGATAGAATTTTAATTGTACTTCCCTTGTTCTCCAGGTGGGCTCCTGATTTCTGACGCTTGAAAAGTATTCCCTTGTTCTCCAGGTGGGCTCCTGATTGCTGAAGCTTGAAAAGCATTCCCTTGTTCTCCAGGTGGGCTCCTGATTCAACAAAGCCGACAAACAAAGAAAAATTTCTGCCTCAGTGTGGTGGCTAGGCACATCATGTTACCAAATATTAAAAATTAAAGGATAGAATCTGAATTGTACTTCCCTTGTTCTCCAGGTTGGCTCCTGACTGCTGAAGCTTGAAGAGTATTCCCTTGTTCTCCAGGTGGGCTCCTGATTGCTGAAGCTTGAAAAGTATTCCCTTGTTCTCCAGGTGGGCTCCTGACTGCAACAAAAATAGACAAAAACAAAGAAAATTTTCTGCCCCAGTTTGGTAGCTAGGCACATGGGTAAGTGTTAAACTGAATTATTCTACCAACTATTATAAGAATTTGAAAGCTAAGTCCTATTATCCAGGAAGGTCCTGACAGCTTCTAATAATTATGAACCTAAGTTATATCCTCTAGAGGTATTACCCCCACTACATTTGTTGTCTAAAAGGTCTTAAACTACTCCCCATTATCCAGGTGGGTCCTGACAACTTCTAGTTAAAAGATAGTTTTAACCTAAGTTATATCTACTGAAGGTACGACTCCCACTATATCTTGTTATCTAAAACGAACTTTAAAGCTACATCCCATTATCCAGGGGGGTCCTGAAAACTCCTAATTGAATCCTATCTTAACCGTGCAAACTTTGAAACCAACTTATATTCCTATTTATGCTAAATTATGCTACTCATGATTGTTTTGAAATTTAAACTAAGTCCCATTTTCCAGGAGGGTCCTGAGAGTTTCCAATCATACCTGTTTGGGTGCTACCTTTCCTTACGGAGGGTTTCTCCGAAATGAACGAAGTTTCTGCCCCTGTTTTAATCAAAGAAAAATCTTGTCAATTTTAAAAAATGGTGGCTAGTTGCTGGCATTCTTGCATAGGTACATCCCTGCTGCTGGGCTTCACTCCGTCCCGCTTTCCTGGACTTGCCTTGAATCCCCCTCGACTTCCTGACCGAATTTCAACCCCTTGATTCTGATGACCCAAGTGTCCTATCCCATATTGTCGTTTTTGTGTTTCTGACCCCTCTTTTGAAACTTCGCTTCTTCCCCGCAATTATCCGATTAATCCACCGATGAAACTCCCAGTGGTCCTTTATGACTTACTTTGCTTTTTGACATCTTTGATATATTCTGGCCCTGTCTGTACAACTAGGAAGCTGGTAGTTAGCCTTGACATTCCTTCCTTTTGCTTCGAACAGAACTGACACTGAAATATCCTAAAGATAGACCTCGAAAGAATGAAATGCAATGACCTCGAGGGTTAAGGATAAAGAGAATCCGAGAACGGATGATTTGTAATGAAGAAAGAAGAGAATGAAACTTATCTGAGTGGAACTGCTGGTACCATTGAGCATGCCATGCATTTTGGATTAACCATCCCAGTCTGTCTAACCAATCAACTTTTCGATTGCCACATTTGTTGTTCCGGACTTTCACAACCTGATTTTCACCCAAACCCAAATCTTGCTCGTCCTGCAACGTCTTGAGCAGCTTTTGACCACAAACGCGTCTCATTTGCCTGTCTGAAAAACTCACCTTCGCCTTACGGTGCCCGTGAGGGTTTTCACCAATAAGACTCTCTCATTTTTTTATTTCTCTCGACTCACTTCGCCTTACAGTGCCCGTGAGGGTTTTCACCAATAAGACTCTCATTTTTATCATTTTTTCCTTGCACCAGAGTATTGCCCCTGACGTGAATCACTTTTACTTGCTCGTATTGGCACTTCCTGAAGATTGATCAAAAGGTCTTTCTTTGGACCGTAATGCAGGCTTTTGGATAGGGTTAGAAAGAAAGGGTATAAAAGGCTCTAAAACAATTCAATATGGGATCACAACTACAACTTTCGGAATCAACTTTCTTGCACAACCATAACTGCTGCCACAGTTCCTTTCGTGGGGACTTTTGGAATTTTGTTTTGATGTGACTGAACCTCAGGGAGAGGCTGCCTACGTACCCTTTCGGGATCAAGTCAAACGTAGCTCAGGCCATAGGAATTACTTTGTTGTTGCAATCTTTCTTTTCTTTCTTTTCTTTTCTTCGTTTTTCTTTTCCCTTTTTTTTTTCTTTTTTCCTTTTTTTTTGTCTTTTTTTTTTTTGTCTTTTTTTCTTCTTTTTTTTCTTTTCTTTTGGACTGTGTTTTCTTGTTTCTTCACTGATTTTCCTTGCGCGAGCTCCCGAGTTGTTATTGATTCCGAAAGAGGGGTACGAAAGAAAGTAAATGAGGCTCAAAAGGGGTAACAAAGGATAAAGTGTTTGGATAGCAGAACAAAATGCCTTCGTCATTTCAATCTCAAAAATATGCCAAATACAATAAAGTACAATTAAACCAAGAAATCATACATAGTATCGCTTGACTGCATCAGAGTTGATAGCCATTTCTACACATTTCCCTTCCACATCTGTCAAATATAATGTGCCATTGGACAACACTCTGGTTACAACAAATGGCCCCTGCCAGTTCGGGGCGAACTTTCCTTTTGCCTCAGCCCAATGAGGTAAGATACGCCTCAACACCAATTGCCCTACTTCGAATTTCCGCGGACGCACTTTCTTGTTATATGCTCTTGCCATTCTCTGTTGGTACAACTGACCGTGACATACTGCTGCCAATCTCTTTTCATCAATCAAACTTAGTTGTTCCAAGCGGGCCTTAACCCATTCGACATCATCAATTTTCGACTCGGCAATAGTTCGAAGGAACGGGATTTCAACCTCTGCGGGTATTACTGCCTCAGTGCCATACACCAGTGAATAAGGAGTCGCCCCTACTGAAGTGAGGACAGTAGTGCGATAACCTAAAAGGGCGAAAGGTAACTTCTCATGCCATTGCCTGGACCCTTCTACCATTTTCCGAAGTATTTTCTTGATGTTCTTGTTAGCTGCTTCGACCGCTCCATTCGCTTTAGGGCGATATGGGGTGGAATTGCGGTGCGTGATCTTAAACTGCTGACATGTCTCTGCCATCAAATGACTGTTGAGATTGGCCCCATTGTTTGTGATGATTACCTTCGGGATCCCAAACCGACAGATGATATTCGAATGCACAAAATCGACCACTGCCTTCTTGGTCACAGCTTTGAAGGTTTTTGCTTCAACCCACTTAGTGAAATAATCAATAACTACTAGAATGAACCTATGCCCATTTGACGCGGCTGGCTCGATCGGCCCAATGGCATCTATTCCCCAAGCAACGAACAGCCATGGTGCCGACATTGTATGCAATTCAGATGGTGGAGAATGAATCAAATCTCCATGTACCTGACATTGATGACACTTGCGTACGAAACTGATGCAATCCCGTTCCAAAGTAAGCCAATAATAACCTGCTCGGAGAATCTTCTTTGCCAATACATATCCACTCATATGAGGTCCACAAACTCCCGCATGTACCTCGGCCATGATAACTGTAGCTTGTTTAGCATCCATGCATCTCAACAATCCAAGATCTGGAGTTCTCTTGTACAACACTCCTCCACTAAAGAAAAATCTGTTTGCCAAGCGTCAAATTGCTCTCTTTTGATCTCCTGTAGCTTGTGCTGGGTACATTCCCATCCGGAGGTATTCTTTGATATCATGGAACCACGGCTCACCATCAAGCTCTTCTTCCACCATATTACAATAGGCATGCTGATCTCGGACCTGAATCTGTAACGGGTCCACATAAGCCTTGTCTGGATGATGCAGCACTGATGCCAAAGTGGCCAAAGCGTCGGCAACCTCATTGTGAATCCTTGGAATATGCATGAATTCTATTGATTGAAACCGTCGACAAAGTTCATGCAAACACTGCCGATACGGTATGAGCTTCAAATCTCGTGTCTCCCATTCACCCTGAATCTGGTGTACCAAAAGATCCGAGTCACCCATGACCAAGATTTCCCGGACACCCATGTCTATAGCCAATCTCAAACCCAAGATACATGCCTCGTATTCAGCCATGTTATTGGTGCAATAGAAACGAAGTTGAGCAGTGACAGGGTAGTGTTGCCCTGTCTCAGAAATCAGTACTGCTCCTATCCCGACACCCTTAGCGTTGGCAGCTCCATCAAAGAACAGTTTCCATCCTGGCTTCTCGACTTGTTTTAATTCTTCAACATGCATTATCTCCTCGTCGGGGAAGTATGTTTTCAAAGGTTCATATTCATCATCAACTGGATTCTCGGCCAAATGATCAGCCAGCACTTGTGCTTTCATTGCAGTCCGGGTCACGTAGACAATATCAAACTCCGTAAGCAAGATTTGCCATTTCGCCAGCCTCCATGTGGGCATGGGCTTCTAAAAAATGTACTTCAACGGGTCCAACCGAGAGATGAGATAGGTGGTATAGGCTGACAAGTAATGTTTCAACTTCTGCGCTACCTAGGTTAAGGCACAACACGTCCTCTCAAGTTGAGTGTACTTCACCTCATATGATGTGAACTTCTTGCTGTGGTAGTAAATCTCCTGCTCTTTCCTTCCTGTGATGTCATGCTGCCCCAGTACACAACCAAAAGAATTATCCAAAACTGTTAGATAAAGGATCAAGGGTCTTCCCGGCTCCAGCGGGACCAACACGGGTGGACTAGCCAAATACTCCTTAATCTTGTCAAATGCTGCTTGACATTCATCCGTCCATCTGACCGCAGCATCTTTCTTTAGCAGCTTAAAGATGGGCTCGCAAGTCGTTGTGAGCTGGGCAATGAACCTGCTGATGTAATTCAACCTGCCAAGCAAACTCATCACCTCTTTCTTGTTCCTTGGCGGTGGTAGCTCCTGAATGGCTTTGATCTTGGACGGGTCTAACTCAATACCGCGCCGACTTACCACGAATCCCAACAACTTCCCAGATGGGACTCCAAACGCACACTTTGCTGGATTAAGTTTGAGGTTGTACCTGCGGAGCCTCTGGAAGAATTTCCTCAAGTCCTTGACATGGTCACATTGTTTCCTCGACTTTATGATCACGTCGTCTACATAGACCTCAATTTCCCGATGTATCATGTCATGGAACATGGTGGTCATCGCCCTCATATACGTTGCCCCTGCGTTCTTCAACCCAAATGGCATGACCCTATAACAATACGTTCCCCAAGGCGTGATGAATGCCGTCTTTTCCGCATCCTCCTCATCCATCAAAATCTGGTGATAGCCCGCATAACAATCCACGAAGGAACCAATCTCATGTTTGGCACAATTGTCAATCAATATATGGATGTTTGGTAGTGGGAAGTTGTCTTTTGGACTTGCCTTATTGAGGTCACGGTAATCTACGCACACTCTGGTCTTTCCATCCTTCTTTGGCACAGGCACAACATTGGCTAACCAGGTGGGATACCGCGTGACCCGGATGACCTTTGCCTCAAACTGCTTGGTGACCTCTTCTTTGATTTTCACACTAATGTCTGTTTTAAATTTCCTTAGCTTCTGCTTGACAGGAGGGCATGCTGGGTCAGTGGGCAATTTGTGGACCACCAAATCAGTGCTTAAACCTGGCATGTCGTCATATGACCATGCAAAAACATCTTTGTACTCAAACAGTGCTTTAATTATCTCTTCTCTGAGCTGTGGTTCCAAATGGACACTTATTTTCGTTTCCCGCACATTCTCCTGATCCCCTAAATTGATTGCCTCTGTGTCATTCAGATTAGGTTTGGGTTTTTCTTCAAAATGGCTTAATTCTTTACTGATTTCCTCAAAAGCTTCCTCATCATCATATTCTATTTCGTCATCACACTCAATTTCTTGTATTATTATGTCTGAGTTAGATTGGTATTCAAGACCGGGCTGAAGACTCCTTATGCATGACATATCATTGAAACCAGCGTAAAAGGGACTGTACAAGAAAGAAAAGAAAGACAAAAATAAAAACTATCAGGAATGAAAAATGAGGAAAATTGCATTTCATTAATATTTAAGATAACAAGGTTTAACTCATCCAAACAGACGGAACATAGCATCCGAATTACAACCTTGGAAATAATCTAGATTAAACTGAAAGGAAATCAAAACTAACTACCAAGACTCCCTCCGGGTAGGAAGGGGAGTTGCTTCCCAATTGTTAAGCTTTGCCTGAGGCCCCACGAACTGAACATCTGCCTTGCTTGGACCTTCTCCGGCCTCCAACACATTCACCTCATCAAACAGCTTTTCAAACCTCTCGATCAGCTCCTTGTCGGGATCAACCACACCACTGGGCATTGCTGTTGCTAGGCGCTTCTTAGTACCAGGCCTGACAAAGGAACGGGAAAGGCGGGGAATAGGTTTTGGAAGGGTCCATGCTTTCTTTTTCATTTTTCTAGCTCGCCTTATGTCTGCAGCAGTGGGCTTGAAGCCTAAACCAAAAGTATCCAGGTTTGCAGGAAGGGATACCGGCTGTACGATGCCTTGTAAAGAAGCACCCAAGCCTTTTCCAGGTACAAATCCGTTCTTCAGCATTTCCGACGCAACCATGACGGATGCAGCAGCTACCTTTGGCACAGGAATACACTCCCCTTCCGGGATCTTTTCAACCGATACCGTATCAAAGACTTGATAAACCCATGGACCTTTGTCGTCCTCAGCTTCTATGGAAGGCACAATGGTACCACCCGGAGCACACGAATTATCTTCCCCATGCACCACAATCTCTTGCCTGTCCCACTCGAATTTGACCATCTGGTGTAAGGTAGATGGCATTGCCTTTGCTGCATGGATCCAGGGTCGGCCTAATAGAAGATTGTAAGAGACGGCCACGTCAAGTACCTGGAACTCCATAGTAAATTCAACCGGACCTATCGTCAGTTCCAACACTATATCCCCAATTGTGTCCTTTCCTCCTCCATCAAATCCTGGCACGCAAATACTATTCTTGTGGATTCTCTCACTGTCTACCTTTAACTTTTCCAGGGTGGAGAGAGGGCAGATGTTTGCACTGGACCCGTTATCAACCAGCACCCGGGTGACCACAGAGTCTTCACATTTCACCGTGAGGTAGAGTGCTCTATTATGCTCAGTGCCTTCCAAAGGAATCTCATCGTCAGAAAATGTAACCCTGTTGACTTCAAAAATCTTGTTTGCTATTTTCTCTAGATGGTTCACGGAAATCTTATCAGGAACATGGGCTTCATTCAAAATTCTCATCAATGTCTGGCGGTGCTCATCTGAGTGGAGTAATAATGATAGCAATGAGATCTGTGCCGGGGTCTTTCTCAACTGTTCTACAATGGAATAATCTTGTGCCTTCATCTTCTTCAAGAATTCTTCTGCCTCTTCTTCAGTTACGGCTTTCTTTACTGGTACTGGATTATCTTTGGTGATTTTAGCCTTTCTCAGCTCGTCAGGAGCAAAGGATCTTCCTGAGCGAGTCAGCCCATGGGTTTCACAAACTTCTTCCTTAACTTCCTTCCCCTTATACGTCACTGTCACTCAGCCGTAATTCCATGGGACAGCCTTTTCACTGATTACTGGTAACTGAGTCACTGGCTTGATGATAACCGGCTCTGTGCGAGCCCCTTTTACAATCACAACGGGCTTGACAGCTGCCCCCGACACTACAACTTTAGCTGGTTCTTGTTTTAATGGAACACTGCTCAAAAGCTCCTTCTTTACCACCACAACTGGTTTGCTAACTGTCTCTTCTACCTTGATCGATGCTCTTCCCCTTGTTGGTTTCTCATTTGATCTGTCGTCACTAGGCCTGATCATCATTACGGTTTGTGAAGGCTTCTTATGCTCTCCCTTTTGTACTAGCTCAATCATATGGGTCTCGTGATGGGTTGGCAATGGATTCTGAGTGATGTTAGGCATCTCTGGGTCTTGCACTTCAATTCGGCGGGTGTCAATGAGCTCCTGGATGGCCGTTTTCAAATTCCAGCATTTTTCTGTGTCATCTCCCGGAGCACCCGAACAATACTCGCAACTTATAGAGTGGTCTAGATTCCTTGGGGGAGGATTTGACAATTTGGGTTCAATCGGACTCAACATGCCCAAGTGTCTCAATCTGTGGTATAAGCCAGTGAAAGATTCACCCAACGGAGTGAAATTCTTCTTCTTCTGCAGCCTATCATTTTTAGATGCAGGGTTGGGTCGAAAACCGGTTCCAGTGGGGTTTCTGTTGGCTCTCGGGGGTGGGTAGGTGCTTTGAGTTGGGTAAGTATTTTGTGGGGTGGGTGCGCGCCATTGCGCATGGGTAGGAGGTTGGGGGTATGTTTGGGCATGGTGGACAGAGAAATGGGGGACAGGAGGTGGGTAGTAGTGTTGCGGTGGGCCATATGGGGTGTGTGAGTAAGTTTGGGGATGAGGTCGAGGTTGGTGATAATACGGTGATGGACCCCTGGACCAAGCTCTCGATTCCACTACTGCAACATCTTCTTTCTTTTTCTTTCCCAATACCCCTCCAGTGCCGCTCTGAATAGCCTGGGTAGTTGCTTTGATTGCCGAATAGCTCATAATCTTGTTGGATTTAAGCCCCTCTTCCACCATACTTCCCATTTTCACTACCTCGTTGAAAGTTTTTCCCACTGCTGACACCAAGTGACCATAATAGGTGGGTTCCAAAGCCTGTAGGAAATAATCAACCATCTCGCTCTCTTTCATTGGAGGATCCACCCTGGCCGCCTGCTCTCTCCATCGGAAACCGTACTCTCTGAAGCTTTCTCCGGGCTTCTTCTCAATTTTAGTCAGTGACAGACGATCCGGGACAATTTTGAGATTATACTGAAAATGACATGCAAATGCTTGGGCCAAATCATCCCAAGTGTACCATCGAGCATGATCTTGCCGTGTGTACCACTCCAAGGCTGCTCCACTTAGACTTTGACTGAAGTAAGCCATCAATAACTCGTCCCTTCCCCCAGCTCCTCTCATTTTGCTGCAGAACCCCCTTAAATGGGCCACTGGATCACCATGTCCATCATATAAGTCAAACTTGGGTAACTTGAATCCTGTTGGCAACTGGACATCGGGAAACAGGCACAGGTCCTTGTAGGCTACACTCACTTGACCTCCGAGCCCCTGCATATTTCTGAATGACTGCTCTAAGCTCTTAACCTTCCGTATCATTTCCTCTTGCTCAGGGTTTTTGGGAGGCTTTTCTTCTTCAGCTGAGAGATCAAGACGGGGATTATAAGGGCATGGCTCTGGCGGTTTGAAAGTGGCTTCGGGTGGGTAATACTGGTTATCATGGGTTTGGAACAAAGGTTTGCTAGAGGACCTGTGTAATGCGACGGGTGGGGGAGCCACAAACACAGGAGTAGTTGGCGGTGGAGGGCATGGAATTTGTTTGGGTGGTGGAGGTGGTGGTGTTTGAGAGGTGGTTCCGTAGTACTGCTGGTAAGTAGGGAAAGCCGGAGATGAGTTCACTGTGGGAGGATCTTGAGGCTGAGCTAGTGGTGGGAGGTAGGCGGGGTTAGCAGGATAGGCTGGTGGTGGATGTCCCTTCGACCAGGCCTGGTACATCTCGGCCATTTGTTGCTTCAGTTTATACATCTCCTCCTTCATTGCATTAACGTCCACTACTTCCTCCTCCCTAGACGGGTCGACAATGCTTGCTTCCAATTCCTGGTTGACCATGTTTGACTTATCCTTAGAGCGGGTGTTGTAGGGATGGGTTGCCAGAATGCCAGTCAACTTAACCACTTGCCTGGACTCATCAACAACAACTTTGTTAGCGGTTAGAGCATTAACAGATAGATAACCGCACATTGGGGAATGAATGCACCTAAGCAGTTAACCATTTCTATTATGCCTTTGCTTGGTTGCATGCGTCATCCCGGCTTTTCCTTATTTCTATGTGCCACTTCCTTTTTATTTTTCCATTGTTTCTTGCCGATCCCTCTTTTGCATTTTCTCTCTTATTTTTTCTATTTTTATTTGGTTACGGTCGAATCCTATGTAGATTGCCTACGTATCATGACCCCGCGTGAATCAGACCGAGCGTAGTTCGTGATGAATAAATGTAAAGTAGAAGCAAAATGTTTTTTGGATTTTCGATTTTATTGATAGCCAATACGTCTATTACGACGACTCGAAATTGACAGATTAAACAACTAACAGATTCTAATGCAGAAAAGAACTATAGACTCCACCATCCCTATTCTAGTTTAAACGAAAATACATACTCAATCAACTGACTGACTTTTAACGAAAAGGAAATACAGACTCCAGTTAGAAAAGGAAATACAGACTCAAATGACAAACTCTAGTAGAAAAGGAAATACAGACTCAAAGGACAATCATGAATACATTAAAGCTCCTGGTGCCCGCGGGACATCGTTCGGTCTCGCCGCGGGCCTATATGCAAGTTCCCCTTGAAGTCTGTCCAGGTCACTCATTATCTGCTTCACAAATATCATCACTGATGCAAAGAAGGTGGTACGAGTCATGTTCTCGCACACTTGGCATTTCCTAGTAATGGAGTGAGCAACGGTTAAGATTCTCTCTCTGATTCTGCCTTTTTCTTGAAGCAACCGCCCTATCTGTTGGGCCCTAGCCTCCAAAGTTTGCTCGGCTACCTGGTTTTGTTCCTGGAGTTGTTGCAAGTCCATTTCTAGTTGTGCCAATGCCGTGTAGCAGTGCTCTCTTTTAACTTTGACTTCTTTTGCTTGTTTGATCATTTTGTTCTCTGTGGCAATGACGTTTTTCTTTAATCCCGTGACCTCATTATCGTATTTTTCTTTCAACTGCTTAACCATGCGGGCCCGTTCTTCTGTGTTTTAGCCAATTGTTTCCGAACCCCGGCTAATTCCTTTTCTGCTTTGTTGAGGTCAAAACTGTAGTCATTCACTTTTTGCCTTAGATTTTCTATAAGCTTTGCATCTTTGGCACTCCTAATGGGATTTTCGGCCGCTATCTTCATCTTTTGGATTTGGGCTCGTAAGGATCATTCTCTTTGGCCAATTTCTTTTTCTCACCCTCATCGGCTGCGTCTTGCACGCTGTTTTCAAACTGAGGTCTTGGACCTGTTTTTCCAATGCTCCTATGCGGGCCCTGTATTCATTTTCTTTAGCTAACCAAGCCCATTGTTCTTGTGATGATTCAGCAAAATCCTGGAGGTGAGGTCTTTTAGCCGGCCTCCCAAATGCAACTTCCCTTCTATACCAAGCATGGTACTCAGGTGACACTTCTCCTTTAGATCGATCCCGTACACAAGTATTCGCCGCCAAGTATTGACATTCACTCCAAACCTGGCAAACCCTTGCTTCAGGAAACTGCCCATTAGGACCAATCTCAACCACTTGGATACTAAGATCGTCTTCTTTCGGCACTATCTGGCATCTCCCGAGTTGGCTTAAAACCCGATACGGAGCATAAGGTTGAATGCTCTTAAGACACATCAAAAGGAAGTGCGGCCCCGTTGCTGGCATATATATGATTTCATCAACAGGCAACCATCCCAATGTCCATTCTATTTGACTAGCAGTGAGGGACCGAAAGGATGATGTCCAGCCCGTGAATCCCTCAGGCAAGCTGATCCCCTTAATCCTTGTGTAAAACTCCTCTATACATGTTTTCTTTGTAGACCCATAACTCAGGAACTGAGGACGATGACACAAGTGTTCGGTCATCCACATTTGCAACAATAGATTGCACCCCTCGAAGAAGTCTCCCTCGGCTTTGCAGGCTGTAAGAGCGCGGAAGATTTCGGCTAATATCATGGGCGCAAGAGTGCTTTTGGCTTGAGTGAGTAGAGTGCTGACGACCCCAGCTATTTTTATGTCAATGTTTCCGTCTTTCCTTGGAAATACCACAAGCCCCAGAAAAGCCACCATAAAAGCAAAACGTCTATGTTCTTCCCATTTTTGGCGGTTTCCTTTGCTACATATCTTGTTTTCCGGGTTGTTGAACCCTCCTATATGGCCATATCTGTGGTATATGAAGTGTCGAGTACAAAAGCCGTTCGCCAAATCTGCGTTGTGGACCGTCCTGCTTATCTTCAGTGAGTCTAAGAATTTTTGCACAACTACAGTTCTTGGGGCCACTAAGTACTTGTGCCTTAAAGGAACCTCATCTTTCCCGATGTAGCCGGCTATTTCCTCTAGTGTCGGGGTTAGCTCAAAGTCCGAGAAATGGAAGACGTTATGTGCTGGGTCCCAACATGTGACCAAGGCTCTGATAATGTCTCCCCGAGGCACAATCTCTAACAAACCAGTAAGCCCTTTCAAATATTTTTTGACTTCATCTTGCCCTTCGCCTCCTAGGTCGTTCCACCACAGACGCAACTCCAAAGGGATTTTATGCATGATTGAAAAAGGTTCATTTTGAATCGTGCTCATCCTGCACATTTATTAAGGTGATTTAATCACTTATTTTGACCTAAAAGGGAAAAATGACACTATTTTGTTCAAATTTCCAATTTAAAACAAACGGCCGATTTTGCAGTTACGGCCTTTCAGCACTTCGGGGAGAAGATTTTAAGGCTGTGCCTGCTAACCGTTGAAACTGACTCAGGGTGGCTGTTCTTGCAAAAACAGCCTTCAGGCGCCCTTTTGGGGACATTCGGCTTATTTTAAACAAGAATGGCGGCACCCGACTTATTCATGACAAAATTAAAAATTTTGGCATTTTTGGCTATTTTTGAAAAAAGGGAGGTTGGACCCGATGAGGGTTGCCTAGGTATCTCACATCCGGTGAGAATCAAACCTGCGTAGTTCGGGCAAATAAAACTGACTATTTTTTAAAACAAGACTCTTTTTGTTTTTGTTGGCAAATACACTATTTCTGAAAGCAAGATTCTTTTTTATATTTTCTTTTTCAGTGGCAAATAAACAAACTAATTTGAAAATAAAACTCTTTTTTTGTTTTTCTTTTCCATTGGCAAACAAAACAAACTAAAAAAAACTACTTTTCTTCTTTTTTCTCTTTCATTTTCTCAAAAAATCCGGCAGCATTTCGGCACTACTTGGACATTGATTTTTCTAATATAGGTAATTAACTCTCTACACTGCTATTTTCTCTTTTTTTTCCATATTTCCCAGATATTCAAAGCCGGTCAGCATACGAGTCCAAAACAGATAACCGGATGGTCCATTATTACGGGTACACCTGTCCTAGACGGACCCAACCCCTGTGTTGAGTCCCCTAAGTCAAAATGCACGTGATGCAAATAAGCGTTCCTACTAGGGATCCGGCATGAGGTCAAGTTATTCTAGGTTCAAAACCTGGGTATATGTTCTAGACTGTGTACCCGAGCGGACAACTCGAGTCGAGGAGGGGGCTACGTACCGTGAACAAAAAGGCCATCCGGCTTAGTAACTTGTCCGGCCTCTTTCTTATTTTAAGGTATGACACTAACAGAATAGGGAGTCTCCACCAGTGAGCACATCCCCGGAGGTGAGAAGAGAAGGGTTTCGGCACAGTTTATATACAGTTCAGATAATATCAAAGCGGAAAAGCATTTAGCACATTTTAGCGAAACATGTAGGAAAATCAAATAAATCCAAACATAACAATTATTCTAAGCTCGAATTCTGAACCCTGAACCAAAGTTCTGGGTTCTTATCCCCAGCAGAGTCGCCAGAGCTATCACACCTCCTTTTTACTTACTCCCCCAAGGGCGTAAAGGAGTTTTTCCACTTAAAGGAGAATCGGAACGGGATTTATTATTAAGATTTCAGAGTCGCCACTTGGGAGATTAATGGTGTCCCAAGTCACCGGTTGAATCCTGAACCGAGGAAATTATGACTTTGTTAACCGTCCGCGAACCAGAAATCCGAATAAGGAATTCTGTTAACCCGGGAGAAGGTGTTAGGTATTCCCGGGTTCCGTGGTTCTAGCACGGTCGCTCAACTGTCGTATTTGGCTTATTTAATTGATTTCAAAACATGTTTTAGCTTATGCTTTTTAACTTTGAACCGCTTTTATTATTATTATTTTAAGAGAATTGCAACGTCGTGAAAACACGTCTCGAACCGCGTCACATAAATGCACCCACGATTTTTGACACATTTTGACTTCGTTGGATTTGGATTCGGGTCACATAAATGTGTACCCGTATTTAGGAAGGTAAAATTATTTAAAATGCGCGCCTAAAGTAGCTAACGTGTTATTATCTTTGGGAAAAGCCGTGAAATTCGCTAAACGGCCCGTCCCGAATTCTAAGTATTTTAATGTATACATTTGTTGAGGGCCCCGCAATTTATGTGTTTTTGTTTAGCGAGGCTCATCTCATTTATTATTTAAAGGTCCACCCTAAAGTAAACTAGGATGTTCTATTTAATATTGTCTCTAAAGGCCCTAATTAATTAGTATTGTTCAAAACCATTACACTTAGATCCAGCCTTGAAAAGCTATTTAGAGCGTGGGCCTTGGCCTGGGTCCAATTGGATTCCATAGTTCCTGTGTCTAAACCCAATGAACCGTTAGTCAACACTTTGGGAAGTCAATGTTTAAACATACAATCGCAGTTATATTAAAATCATTAAAGTCCAGAAAGTCCCCAGCATGTTGAATACTGACTTTTGGCAAAAAAGCAAAAACAAATTCAGAAATGCTGAAATCGAAATTGATGCTCATGTGTAACCTACGTTTGGTGTTTTCTATCCAAATTCCAATGCTATTCGAACTGACAACTTCAAATTCACCTTACATTCCCCTTTTCTTTTCAATTGATACAATACTACTTCAATTAACGACTAGTATGAAAGCTCACTCCAGTTTAACAAACATTAAATTAAGCGTTCATAAACTGAGAATAAACAATCTAATTAACCAAATACAGTCCAAACACTCAGATTATGGTCCAGATCAGTTCAATAGTCCAATATAGCCCACTTTTAACTACAGAAGTCAAACATTAGATGCTAACATGTGTATTAATGTGAACTATAGCTAACGTCTCTCATACAACCCAATTTTCAATCCAGTTGATACAAAACCATCAGTGAATGAAATGTTTAAATACGCGCATCAGAAAGATAGCTAAATCAGAACTTAGGCTTCAATTCTTCACATATATTCATTCTTCATGTTTCAGCTTACAATTGCCAAAGTTACAGCTGTGTACCTGGAATTGGAATATAATGTAAGAGTAGAAGAAGATCAGCAGCGGCAGAGGTCTAACAGGAATCAAAACCAGCAACAATAGGAATAATTTTGAACCGAAATCACTTCACAGAACCCAGAAACATATCACAGAAACACAGCACCTAATAACAGTTCTAAAAATGTCTCGATTGAACCCCAAACCCACTTGAAATCAAACCAGAACACTTCTGAAACTTCAACCACCAGAAATTGAGCTAGGAAACGTAAATCAACTACTAAAACTTGTAATTAACCTAAGAAATTGAATAGATTAGTGTATTTTTGGATTTTTCTGTAGCTTTTGTATATTTTTGTTTTTTTGTTTTTTGAGATTTTTCAGATGAAAAAGAGACTTTAGAATTTCAGATATGGTGTCTGAATTTGAAATTCAAATTTAACTTCTGGAAACTATATCTATTTTGGGGGAATTTTTTTTTTTTTGGGTTCCAAAACTTCTGACTTAAGGCACTAAAGGGTGCCTTTTATAGGCCAAACGAGGGCAGCCCTCCAATTTTCTGTTTACACTCTTAGTCCCTCCTTATTTTCAGATTAAGCCTCTATTTTTTAACTTGTGTCCCAAGTTAGTACACCTATCTTTTGCTATTTACCTTAAAATCTCCACCTAGAAACGTCCAGTAGGTTCTAATTCATTCCACTTGTAGGATTTACCAATTGAACTCCCTACTTTGCCCTTACCATTTTCCCTGAATTACTAACTTGTGTTAACCAAAAACCAACCCCCTTCTAACTTGGTCAGAATTGACTATGGTTAATCAGTCAAGAAAAGAAACCTAACAACTCGGCAGCAATCAAACAATACTAAACTAATCCTACTAATTACTAACAGTCCAAACAAAACAAGCTATGGGCAATTATCAATTGAACATAGATTTAAGAGAACAAACTAACATTTATCACATACTGGATTATGTTATCTATCAAAATTCAAAAATCAGAATATGAACTGAAACTGAGTCAAAGAGACTAAATCTTAACGAGAAGAAATCTAAGAAAACTAATGATTAAAACCAAGAAAAGACAGAAATAAATAAAGAAAAGATGAGAGAAACGGATTACCAGAACTTAGCTAAATCCTGAGCAAATTATTTTGGGATTGTTTGACCAAATTAGTGTTTAATCGTATGTTCTAACAAGAAAACACACGGCTAAACCCTATAATGGTCAAACCTCCAGCCTTGAGCAAATTAGGGCTCCAGGTGAATCTTCAATCTAAAATTCGAGTCATGCGAGGATGATTCGAGGGCTAATGTTTGCGGATTCGGAAAGAGGGGGATGAGGAGACCACAGGGTGTGAATTTGGGGCAATTTGGTGGTGGTGCCGCCACCGGAGAAATTGTGGCGGCGCTGGGGTTCATAGTTTCAGATCAAGATTCGAAGAATTCAGGTGATTTTTGAGGGAAGCCGGGTGGGGATTTAGAATGGGAAGGTGTAGAAGGACTCAGAGTGTAATTTTGGTTGCCATTGGGGTGGTTTGAGTCATCGCCGCCGGCGGGCTTGACGGAGGTTTTAGGGGCGGCGGGTTGTAGGGTTTGTGAGGGGTGAAAGTGATGAGAGACGAAGGGGGGTGGGAGGGGGCCTTCAGACACTAATATACCTAGGGGCTGTAGCTTCCCGACCGTCAAATCTTACAAACCTCGACGGCCAGGATCAACTCTAGGCTAAACGGTGTCGTTTGGCTGGGCGTGGGGAACGGACCGGGTTGGGATGGAATTGGGCTGGGTTGGAACGGGTTTGGAGAAGGAAAGACTGGGCCTGGGGTGCTTTAAACAAATATTGGCCCAACTTTCATTTCTTTTCCAAAATCGTTTCAATTTCTCTTTTCAACTTTCTTTTTTTTTAATTTTAAAATTAAACATAAATCTAAATTAATTCCTACAACTGAATTAACTAAAAAAAAAAAACACAAATACTAAACAAATTAACACAAAAACTGCTCAAAAATCAAAACTAAAATTAAAAGTGCAAATTACACTATATTTTGTGATTTTTCTATTTTATAAAATAATTGACTTCTAATTAATCCTAAAAATACAAAGCTAAATCCTAAATGCACATGCTAATTATTTTTGTATTTTTGCATTAATTAAAATGCATAGATAAAAATGCATAAAATGCCACAAAATCCACAAAATTGTAAATACCGAAGAAATTATTTTATTTTGAAACTATGGGAGCAATTCATATAGGGCAAAAATTACATGCTCACAATACAATAGTGACGGTTTTTTCCACATAAGTTGGGTTGATTGTGGGCATTAATGATATTGATCGCCCATAATCTCGGATATCTATAACTGACATATTTATTGCTATAAATGCCTCATATCTGTTCCGATTCCCCTTTCTTATTTACTTCCAGTTCATGTATCTTTTCTTATTTTTTATTATTTATTCATTCCGTCCTTATTTATTCCTCTCCAATCTGTTAGGCCTGGTACTGTTGGGTGTGCGAACAAAGTCCCACATTGGTAGCTGAAAAGATTGAGAGTCTACATATAAGGTGTAGAGATCTCTTAATGGTGTGAGGCCTTTTGGGAAAAACCGTGCGGGCTTGGCCCAAAGCGGACAATATCACACCATATTAAGAGTGTACTTGGGCTGTGCTCAACAACTGGTATCAGAGCCCAGGTTCAGCGGAACGAGTATGGAGATGGCGGAGTGATGGTGCAGGGCAGTGCACACACAAGAAGAAGCTAGTTGCGGGCTTCGGTTGCCATAATACTCTAACAATGTGGGTGGCCCATATTGAATCTCGAAAATTGACCCGTGGATCGTGGTAGTGGACCACGTCGAACTTAGTTCGAGGGGGAGATTGTTAGGTGTGCGAACAAAGTCCCACATTGGTAGCTGAAAAGATTGGGAGTCTACATATAAGGTGTAGAGATCTCTTAATGGTGTGAGGCCTTTTGGGAAAAACCGTGCGGGCTTGGCCCAAAGCGGACAATATCACACCATATTAAGAGTGTACTTGGGCTAGTTTAGCCCAACAACTGTGGTATTTGAGGTTGAGAAGATACACATTGATGAAAATCCTTCAGATATGCTGACAAAGGCGGCGGTTGCAGATAAACATGAATTTTGTAGAAAATTGGCAGACATGAAGCCTGTCAATAGTTCCTCTACTTGAAGACACATTTGGCTCCTTGGCTGGAGGGGGAGTTTGTTGGGCACATGCCCATGTTGTCCAGCCAAAGGCCCAATGGCCTAATCCTATTTTCTTTTGGTTTCCAATCCTATTTGGAATTGGATTCGGTTTATTCCTATTTTGAGTGGGTTTTGGCTTTAAGAGAAAGCACCACTCATGATCTATAAATAGGACAACCTTGGAGAATTATTCTATGCTCATTGGTACAAGTCTTTGAAAGACTTAAGCACATAAGAGTGGGTTTTGAGAGAGCTTTCATCAAGAGAGAAGAGAGAAAAAAAGTATTCGTTTTGCTGCAGATTTTTATTCCGACCAGCCAACTTCAAATCATGTTTTCCGATTCGTTAACCGTTGGATCGGGCTGAAATTGTGACTGAGTGTTCGTAACATCTTGGTCTTGGATTTGAACGGTGGAGATCGATTTGGAGGCTCGTAGCATCTGATTTCGAGCCTCGAACAACAGCTTCATTTTGTGGATTATACTCTTTCTTCAATTGATTAGTTGTTGCTCTTGTTGCTATTATTGCTCCGTGTTTGGCCCTTGTTGTATAGCCAATTTGGAGAACTTTTGTAACCCTCTTATTGTTATAGTGGAGCTTTTTGGATCTTTGTGATCCCGTGGTTTTTTACCTTCGATTTGAAGGTTTTTCCACGTTAAAATCAGGTGTCATGCGGAAGCTAGCAACGCAAACCTTGAACGACGATAAACCACACATAACAAAGAGAAATCTGCCAAAAGAGACACTAACATTTAACGTGGTTCGGTCAACTGACCTACGTCCACGGCGAAGATGAGCAATCCACTATAATAAAAGAGAGTACAAAACATCGAGAGAACAACCTCACGAAGAGGCAAACACAAGTGACACACTAACACTTGTCCCGTAAAGTTCTCCCCTTAAACAAGACTCTCAAGCCCCCTATGGCTACATTGTGGATGCTACTGAATGAGAAGGAAGGATCCTCAATTTATAGAAGTCCAAACCTTTTCCTACAAGAAAAAGGACTAGCCAAATATTGGAGATTTATAATTTCCTTTTACAAAAAGGAAAAACCCAATTAAGGTAATTATATTGCCCTTTTTCTTCAAGAATAGGAAAATCAAATATGGTAAGAAAATTATGGCAAACACCTAACAATTCTCCCCCTTGGCCTGAATTTTCTGACAAAATAAACTCGATCCACCTTCTTCACATAGCCTTCAACAGGTCGCATCTCCAGATCTCCGCCACAAAGTTTGTCTCAACGTGCGTAGCACTCCTTACGATTATCGTCAAATATGTTGCAGCTAGAACTAAACACGCCAAGATGAACATGTCTTGAACCTTGCTCGAAGCTGGCTCTGATACCACTTGTTAGAACCGAAAAATCAGGTGTCATGCGGAAGCTAGCAAAGCAAACCTTGAACGACGATAAACCACACATAACAAAGAGAAATCTGCCAAAAGAGACACTAACATTTAACGTTGTTCGGTCAACTGACCTACGTCCACGGCGGAGATGAGCAATCCACTATAATAAAAGAGAGTACAAAACATCGAGAGAACAACCTCACGAAGAGGCAAACACAAATGACACACTAACACTTGTCCCGTAAAGTTCTCCCCCTAAACAAGACTCTCAAGCCCCCTATGGCTACATTGTGGATGCTACTGAATGAGAAGGAAGGATCCTCAATTTATAGAAGTCCAAACCTTTTCCTACAAGAAAAAGGACTGGCCAAATATTGGAGATTTATAATTTCCTTTTACAAAGAGGAAAAACCGAATTAAGGTAATTATATTGCCCTTTTCCTTCAAGAGATAGGAAAATCAAATATGGCAAGAAAATTATGGCAAACACCTAACAGGTACCGGCTCGTGCGTATTTCTTCCCGTGCCTTCTCTTCCCTAACAATTAAGATAACCACACGTCGCTATATCACTGTCCCACGTGCCATGCCATCTCAGCATTCTAGTACTCCACGTGTAACGCTTTTTCACCACCAATACACTACTATAATGTGTTAGTAAAGAAGAAAGGCAATTTGGGTCGATTACTACAACTACACGCTCATTTTAGTGTAATAGAATTGAAAGCAAACTATATGGACCATCATACAAGTCTTTAAGAAACACTGATCAAAGGTTAGCTAGGATGGACTGCTCTACGTTCAAATAACCCACATTGTCCCTACTAGCTGTTTTGCAAAATTGGATTCATTTTTTTGCTTTTGTTATGTACTTCCCTTGTCTCAAATTATGTATTGTGATTTCTAAAATAGTTATCTTAAATTGTTTATCATTTTAAAAGTAAGACAAAATAAATTATATTTTTTTCATTATAACTTTATTATTAATTATTCTTGAAAATTGAAATATCACATAAATAGAGCAAATATTCATTGAAGAGATCATATTTTAAGACATAAATAAGGGTAAAATATCTAAAAATTTGAGGCATGTGATATTCGACTTAAAGTATGTATATTTATATGCATATCGCCTCTTTTTTACTCATATTTTGTGGTTTTTAAATGTGTAATATAATTATTTATTATAATTCGTGATATTCATATGTGTAGGAGACAAATAAAAGTGAATTGAAGAGTTTGCGTGTAAATTGAAGTAAAATGGAAGAATTTGGAGGAAGTATGAGTTTGGTGTCCAGGTTCGCGCCAGGCACCAACAAAACACTGTTGACAACAAGCTAAAAAGTTCGCCGTCCAGCTTTACGCCAGGCGCAAAGCGTGACGCCCAAAGGCGAATTTCATCCTAATTTGGCCGGACTTGGTGATTTCAACCCTACACATTTCCAACTTATATAAAAGGGGTTCTAAACCTAATTTGGAGGGGACGCACATACTTTGAAGGAGAATTCACGTGAGGGAACACACACCACGTTTGGGAGGAGGCGTCTAAATAGTTTTTTTTCTCTTCTCTTCCTTAACTTTATAATTTATTAGTTCTAGAGTTGTGGATGCTATATAAACGTTGTAATTTGAAGTTTGAGTTGTTCTTGTTATTTTATCATATTGATTTATTTATTCAATCTTGCACTTAATTATTTAAGTGCTTGATCACCAATTGAATACTATCTACGAGTCTAGGGTTGAACTCGGAAGATGGAATTCTGGATTGCATATAAGATTGAGTAGAGCAAGATCTTGAACTTGAATTACGGGGAACGAATTTGCGGTTAGGATAGGGATATACCTAATTGCCTTGCTTGGTTACTCTACGGAAATTTATTATGCGTTCTTGTTGATCCTGATTCCATAGGAAGATATGCGTTAGGTAAGCTTGAATAGGCGAGTAGTAATTCGAAAAAATACTACGAGTAATATTAACCCTGTCAATCAATAAACCAGATAAGTTAATTAAACAATTTAAGTAAAAAATACAACGAGATTGTTAGCTAACCCGTATCTCTGAATATTTGCTCCCATTGAATTCATATCTAAGCTTGCCGACTTATTTTCTTTAATTTCTTAGTTTTCGACTCTAGATTAGTTGTAGTTAATAATTCAGAAAATCGCTTGAATAAATTAATTGTCTTAGCTTAATTTAGTAATAGTTAATCACAAGTCCCAATGGGTACGATATTTGGAGTTACAATTCTATATTACTTGTATGATCACGTATACTTGTGTGTGCGTTTGGCAGCAACAATAAGTAAAAGAGAAATACGACAGCTAACCTTATAATACGACGGATAATCTTAAGTAGGCGTTTGGAAATAAAAAATACGTGTAATTTTTGGAAAAAAGTAATATTTGGAGTTAAGATGAAAAATGGTATTTGAAATTTGAAATTATGTTTGCTATGCATTACACTTGAAAAAATGTTGGAGTTTGTAGGTGAGGATTTTTTTTTTTTTTTGAAAAAGTGGTGAAAATCACTTTTTGGTTATTGAAAAAATTATTTTCTAAATAATTTCAAAAACTTACAAAATTTCATGGACAAATATATTAAAAAAAAAAGAAATCAAAAAAAAGAAAATTTCTTTTAGGGAACGGGTCCTAACTCTATTTGAAAGTTAGGTATGCCTCTGATTTTGACACTTCTAATTTATTTTTTTGCTATAAGTACACTTTAAAACTTATGGTGGTGGACAACGTCAACGGAGCAGACAATTAAATGCCCAGTGCCAGCTAACAAGGTTAAAAACTGAATTTGCAAGTGCACTCATATCATCTGCAATCCATAAAATATTTGTCTTTATCAGTGTCTTCTCTCTCAGAATCTAAATCACTATCAAAATGTACAACTTTTAATTAACCTCGTATTTTTTTTTTTATCGAAATCTATAAACTTTTCATATTCTCAATGACACAAAGAATCCCACGAGTTTAACGTTTTTTTTGGTGGTCTCAAAATTTTAATTTTTAAGCCTGAAGCAATGATAAAATTATTTCCGTATAGGCTACGGGACAGGTTCGAGCCGTAAAAGCACCAACTAATTGTTGCATTACGTTGCGTAAATGTGAGATGCCTTGTGCATTGGGCTGCCCCTTTTCTTTTTTTACTTATAAGCTGTTGTTTTATTGTCATTATTAGTTGACGTAATTGGTAAATTTGCTGCTATGTAACCAGGAGGTCACAGGTTCAAACCGTGGAAACAACTTCTTGCAGAAATGCAGGGTAAGGTTGCGTACAGTGGCAGAGCCTTAGTGTCGGCTACGAGTTCGGCCGAATCCTGTAGCTTTGGTTCAAATCATGTATTTGTCTTACAATTTACATTAAATACGTGCAAATTATTAATTTAGAGCCCAGTAACTTAAAAGGTTTATAATCCTGAATCCATAAGCTTGAAATCCTGGCTCCGCCTCCCACATAGCGAGAGCTTTAGTGTACCGGCTGCCCTTTTTTTTTGTATTTATTTATTAATGTTGTCCCTTAACGTATGGCAATGAAATATTCTTAAACAATTATAGATTGAACAAACATTCCAGTAAGACAAAAAATTATATCCAAGAGAATGGAAACATATTCTTCACTTATAAACTTCAAGATAATCCATAAACTCCTAGAAATGGCATCATAACAGAACCAAACCACAACTTGCCATGTTTTTCCTCAACTTGACTGATATACCTCAACGTCTTGCCTTGCTCATCTTCCAAAACTTCCAACATTTGTCCCTCGGCGCTTAGCTTGATTGCAGTAGCAGATGTTTTAGCATTCAAAGCAACCCAGATTTCTCCTCTCGAATTTATTCTAATGTTGTCTGGAAATCCTGGTACATCTGCAAATATGTCGTGTCGCCCCGCGTATTGGCCTTTAATCCAATACCTTATTATTCTACAATTTGCAGTTTCAGCTACTAACACAAAAGATCGGTCTTTGTTCAACGCTACACCATTTGAAAAAGCAAGGCCTCTTAATAAAACTGTTACTTTTTTGGTTGATTTATCATATTTCATAAGCCTGCCTGTTGTATCTCCACTTACAAATGCAGCAAAATATTGCCTGCGCTGGTACTTTGTGCTTGAATCCGTGAAGTAAATTACATTATTCTGATCATCAATATCCATGTCATTTGTGAAAATCAATGGCTTGCCTTCAAATTCTTGGACTAGGGGGGTAGCTAATCCTCCTTTTGGTCCAACAACTTGGAGTCCTAAATAAGCATCAGCAATATATAGGTCACCTGTTTTCTTGTCAAATCTTAAACCCAATGGCCTTCCACATATATGTTCCATTTCAGGAGCAGATGGCCGAGAACAATTTTTTCTTTCAGAAGAGGTGACTGCAAAATTAGCCCACGTTTGAGCTTGTTCTTGCCACTTAAGAATACGGCCATCGGCAACTCCTGTATAAGGGCCTTCTCCATTTGGATCGAAAGCAATGCTCTCTGGTCCAACTGCTCCTTTCAGTTGTATTATCTCAGCTTTTGGGAGGAGATTTTGGGTGCTTGGTATTGGAGGTTGTTTCAACATATTTTCGGAGTTGAAGGCTAAAATTACTGAAATAAGTGTAAGTGCTGTTGTAGCACTCAACAGTAGCTTTGAAGCATTCATGTGGAGTGCTACTGTCTTTTGGTTACAAGTTAGAAATAATGGTGTGAGGTTATGTTGAAGTTCTCATCTTTTTATACGACGTTTGAGTTTGGTTTGTATTAAGAGCAGACTGACTTCACACATGGACCTCAATGTCGTCCCAGAGTGTGACATAAATAGTTAGGCAGAGAACAAACAAAGTAGTTGTTTACCTCGAAATACGAGTAACAATTAAATTTCATTTGTGGTTTTAAAGATATGTGGTTTAATTCAATACCAATTGATAATCAAGAAGTATGAAGTAGAAATGTATCGACCTCGAGCTCAGTGACCTCGAGATGGACCAAGAACAATAATATAAGACAATAAAAAGAAAGACAATTCTGATGAACAATGAGCCCGAAAAAGTAAGATAGTTTATTCTTTGTCAATGATTAGACGATGTGACAAATGATTGTGGTGCCCTTTTTAAAACAAGGAAACCCTAAATAAGGTACATTTTTATTTACAGTAAGGAATATTATTGATACAACTGTCTAACCGCCTAGTACAGAATCGTACAATCCTATTCCGAGATATGCGCCATGATCTTGGGGACGTGGAAGGAATCTTGCCCATTTTTTTTACAAGTTCATAACGGCATTATTCATGGTCGAGCATACTCAGCTTCGGTATTCCTCGTACTCCTATCTTCGGGCATTGCATTCCGTCCTCGAGCTCGAGTCTAGTCTGTCGACCTCGAACTCGACCTTACCCGAACTCGGACCTAAGGCGATCCCTCAAAACCTGGGAAATCGAGCGTGTCTGATCTCGACCGTATCCAGATAGTCCCCGCATTTCTTAGAGTAAGATGATAAGAAACAATTTGAACCTCAATTCTCCGGAGTCTCTAATGATGATGTCATTCCCGTGATGCGGGCGCTCGAAGTGGCCGAAACGACCCGACGGTTCGCTTTCCCAAAACATTAAATGCATGCCAGTAATGGTCGGCCACTAGCGCCACGAACCATCGTCGCTCATCTATAAATGCGAGGCTACTTCTTTGAATTGAAAACTTTACTCCTTCGTTCACATTTACTCTTATCACCTCCCTTCTTTATCTTTTCCTCTCATCATCTGTTTCCACCGCCCCTTTAAACGCCGGAAAATGCCAAGTTCTCGTAAAACACCATGCTCTGCTACCGTCTGTATTCTTTAGCTTAGAATTATGGCTAACACTTCCAAAACAGTTCCCAAAAAAGAGAAAGTATCGTCTTCGTCTACCTCCCGGTCGGCCAAACCGCTGGTGCCGTCGACTCTTCAGGAGATCACCCCCGACCCTTGTGTGATTAAAAAGGACTTCAATATTGAAACCCCCCCCCCCCCCCCCCGGTATCCCAGGCCGATGCGAACATGTATCTCGGTATATTTGTTCGATATCAAAGAATTACCTCAAAGCCATGAAGATAGACTGCGGCTATGGAGAGGATGTCGTGGTTCAGATCCCAGGCCTCGAGGAAAGCATCACTACCCACGTGGAGGGCTTTTTAAGTGGTTACACTTACCCCTTCACACTGGGTCCCCTCGAACAGGTAGTGATCGACTTTTGCAAAACATATGAGGTTACCCCCAGATCCATCCCTCTTTTTGGCGCATCGTGATCAGGCTGCGCTATTTTTCCGGAGAGGCCCAGGGGTTGGAATTTACCCTCAATCATCTTATTCAGCTGTATCGGCCCCAGCTGTTTCGAGGGCTCATGAAGCTGCAACGTCAAACAAAGAAGGCCTTCTTTGCTAGTAACGACGAAGACAAAGATCGAGGATGGATGAGCCGGTTCATCAGAGTAAGGACTTCAGATATCATCCCCAAGGAAAAAATGCTGTTCCCGGAGAGATGGAACTTTGATCGTAAGTGGAGTTTCTTAGCAAATACTTCTTCATATTTTGCTTCAGTGTTCCATACTATTTTTATCTTTTCTGTAGCTGTTCTTGGACGCCCCACGTTGTCCCTGACCTCGAGGAATGGGTCCGAAAGTTAGCTGCCACCTCCTCATATGATGAGCGCAAATGGCGCGATTTATCGAGGGGTAGATGGGAGGCCAAGCATCACGGTAAATTCTCTTACCAAGCTTTAATTCCTTTCTTTTACTGGTGATTTCATCTCATTCATGTTTATTTGTGCAGGCATCGGAGATGTCTCCGAAATGAGGCCAGCACCGCCTGGGGAAGGGACCGAGTCCCTGATTCCGAAATCGGGAACAACAAAAGAAAGAGGGCTTCAAAGCCCGAAGATACCCAGGATGAGGCAGCCCCTACTCGGAAGCCGAGGAGAAAACTCATTCATGTGGACTTGGATTCATCCATTCAACACCTGGAAGACGAAGAGAACGAAGGTGAAGAGTCGGCGCTGGTACCCCGAACTAGGAAACCAGTCGAGGCCGCCAAGTTCTCCGAACCTGATACCTTGCCTCTCGATGAAGGAACTCCGAAGAAAGACTCGGGAAAAGCCCTCGAGTCCCTCGAGATTGAGATCGCACCTCCTCTTACAACAAATACACCAGATGGGACAAGTGCTGAGAAGGACAAAGCTAATCAGAGCGCCCCGAGTGAGGAGCTCGGGGCCGTGACAATAAGTCACTCACTTTCTCTACCATCTTACTTCGATGAGACAATAAAGGATGCTCGGGCTTTGCGAACACCCGACCTGAGCACGGTCCTCGAAGAAGACCCTTTCCAAGACTGTTTCACCGGGGTTGACGATGCTATTTACCTTAACGATGTCTTTTCCCTCTTCGAAGAGGCTCAACATCTCCTTTCTCGTGTAAATACTAACTTTCATTGTTGTAATTTTTTCTTTTCTTCCCTTCCTTCGACTGACATATCTTCATATCATGTATAGGCCATCGTCAAGTTTAGAGCTGAGTTGAGCCAATGTGAGGCTGAGCTCAGGAAGGTTTCGGGTGAAAAGAAAGCCCTGAGGCTTCTCTGCAGCCAAAAGGAGGAGGAGCTTAAGGACCTTCGGGCTGAATTGGCCAAAGCTCGAAAAAACGAGACCGAGCTAGATAAGCAGGTAACTGTGATTTTAATAGAGTATGGTCTTTTTGGCCTTACTTCGGAGGCTAACACTTCGATGTCTCAGCTGTAGCAGAAGTTGGAGATGATAGGGCAGCTCCGGGGCGAGGTTGATCAAGTTAAGACTAGGGCTGGGCATATATCGGGTAAAACCGATAACCCGAACCATTAATTGTTTATTGGGTTATCAGTATCGGGTTATTGGGTTAACGGTTCGGTAATGATTTAGAATTTTTTCACTATTGGGTTATCGGTTCGGGCTTCGGTTTGCCAATTTTGTTAATGGGTTAACCATAACCCAACAAAAATTAATAAAATTACGACTTTACCCTTAAGTATATACATATGCTAGGGCTTCACTTCATTCTCTCCTATTCTTTCTCAGCCGCACTCTTCAGTTGCTTCATGCTCATTTTTCATAGACCTTACTAGTTACTCCTAGCGTAAGCCTTTAGTCTTATACATTAGGCTTTTAATTTCTACTGGACAGAATGCAGAAATGGGTAGTATACTATATGTGAATTCTTCTCTTTTTTTCTTAACTCCAGTGAATTGTCTTCTCTTTTTGCTTAACTCTAGATTGAGTTATCTTATCGGGTAAATCGATAACCAAACCGATAACGATCGATAACCGATTACCCGATAACCGATAACCGATATCTTATCGGTTCGGTTATCGGTTTATCAAATTTGTAAACTGATAACCGATATGCTAATTAAACCGATAATATTCATAATCGAAAAGAATCGATCGATGCCTATCCCTAATTAAGACTGACTGCCATCGATGGAGAGAGAATATGGATCGGCTCGCTGCCGATAAGGAAGCTATTACAGCCCAACTAACCTCGGCTGAAACTCAACCCCGAGGCTTAAAGTGAAGAGTCTTGCCCTGGCCAAGAAAATTGAGGAGTTTGAGGCAGAGCTTGCTGGAGCCCGGGCCGAAGCTGCACAGGCCAAGGCTGAAGTTGAGAAGACGAAGGCTACGGTTGACAAGACCATCGCTGTATACTAAGGGACGCCGCGGCTGTTCAAGCGGAGCTAAGGGAGGCCTTCTACCGGGGAAAATGGAGTAATGATTTGGCCAAGTGCCAAGCCTGAAGGGAGACTCTCGAAGAAATCCACGCCCGAGGATTTGACCTCACTAAAGAAATAGCCCAAGCAAAGGCGCTGGAAACCGATGCCATGTTTTTTGTTTCTTCTGATGATGAAGGTGCTAAGAGTGGCTTCGAGGGCGAGAAAGGTGAAGAAGATGTCCCCGAGGAAGAGGAGATTCTCGAAGATAGAGGTGTCGAGGGTGCAGTTCCTGAGGAGGCTGCTTCCGGGGACGTAACCCCGAAATAGATTAGGTTCCCTTTTTCTTTTTTGTGTAAGGGCCCCTCGTGGGCATTGTAAATATATTTTGTAAAACATCTTTTATGAATAAAGAACCTCTTTGCTCTATCTTCAATTTGTGCTGAAATTCGTTTCGTCTTCATCTCTTAAGGTTTTAGTTAATCCTCGAGCTAAGCTTAAATTGTTTTGATGCGAGCTCAGGTTGAGTTCGAGTTGAGTGAGAGCAAGGTCTCGAACCCCATATATTTTGGCTCTAGGCTCTTTTTATATCGACCCTTAGGCTCTTTTAGGTCAGCCCTTTGGCTCTTTAAGCTGGCCCTTAGGCTCTTATATATCGGCCCTTAGGCTCTTTAAGTTAGGACAATTCAGCCTCTAAAGCGACTATAATTTTTCCCTCTTTTTGGCTAAAAGACTTGGTGAAAATTTATTTATGCCTTAGCATGTGTTTTTGTACCCTTGGGTTTTTCCAAGGTTCAACGGATCGGAACCATATTAGTAATTTTTTTGGGTAAACATAATCGAATACCTCTTGAGGTTTTTTCAAAGGCTGATGTTATCGAAGCCTCTGTCACACCTCCTTTTTCATTACTACACCCCCGGAAGGGTATAATAAAGGGAGTTATTTCCAACTTGAAGTGACAATCGAAACGGGATTTGTTATTTAAATATTCAGAGTCGCCACTTGGGAGATTTATGGTGTCCCAAGTCACCGGTTGAATCCCGAATCGAGGAAAAGAATGACTCTGTTTTAACAGTCCGCGATCCAGAAATCCGAGTAAGGAATTCTGTTAACCCGGGAGAAGGTGTTAGGCATTCTCGGGTTCCGTGGTTCTAGCACGGTCGCTCAACTGTCATATTTGGCTTATTTATTTGATTTTAATACATGTTTTAATCTATGTGCTTTTTAACTTTGAACCGCTTTTATCATTATTATTTTAAGAGAATTGCAACATCGTGAAAACATGTTTCGAACCACATCACATAAATGCACCCGCGATTTTTGACACATTTCGACTTCGTTGAGATTTGGATTTGGGTCACATAAATGTGCACCCGTATTTAGGAAGGTAAATTTATTAAACACGCGCCTAAAGCGACTAACGCGTTATTATCTTTGGGGAAAGCCGTGAAATTCGCTAAACGGCCTATCCCGAAGTCTAGGTATTTTTAGTATAACATTTATCGAGGGCCCCGCCATTTGTTTATTTTGTATAGCGAGGCGCATCTCGTTTTTATTTTAAGGCCAATCTAAAGCAAGCTAAAATTTTCTATTTTAATATTGTCTCTAATAATAAAAGAAAGTCCCAATTAATTATTATATCAATGTATCACTATTAAGATAGCTGTAACGAGTATTGAATTTAAACGAAGCAATCTCCATGAATCTTTAATGTTTTGGGCCTCAGACTGGCCCTTCACTAGTTTAACTCTGCCCACAAATTCACAATGCCCAGACGTGGGCCTTTGGGCGGAAGAGACGAAAGCCCAGGCGAATGGTATTATTACTAGAACCCCACAGTTTACATTGTGTTCATAGGATTTAATATCTATTTTTAAACTTTGTGAGATATGGAGCAATTGACTATTTTCAAAACTTGAAATGATTTGGCTTCAACAATGGACACATACGGCAGCTAAATGACCCAAAGTAATTATGCTATGACAATCAATTAATTGCACATGGACCTGTGCATTAAGGCACACTGTTATTCAAACTCAATTTCAAAATCGTTACTAAGATATCTATTACCAGGTCCCAAAGTTCTATTCTGAACTACACTACTGTACTACGCCAAGCTAATGTCGCAAACACTTCTGCTAAGGCAGGGGATTTAGAATTTTTTTTATGGCAACAACGCAAGAATTCCATCAGAGGAAGACAAGATCAAGGCAACACAAGAGCAAGTTAGAAGACATAGATAGGACCCCTTTTGTAATTCATAGATCATAGCTTAGGCTAGCTTCTTTTTATTTTAATGCGGTGTGATAAGGAGGTCAGCGAGCAGTAGCAGCAGCAACAACAGTGAAATCATAGCTCCTGGTAGTCCAGCTACCAAACCTTCCCGAACTACACTGACCTGATTCCTTTTTAGCCAAGGATATGTAGGCGACCTTTGAAGCGGGGTGCGGTCAGACGGTTTTCAAAATGGTTGACACGGAATATTCAAACGGGCAAAAATCGCTCGTATTGGCTCACTTATCTTTGCCCGAGAGCTCTGCGTGTTCCCAAGCAAAGAGGGGCAGCTGTGAGCACGTGATTTTTGCCCTATATATGAATTATTCCCAAAATTCAAACAAAATAATTTTTCTTTCGTTATTTTACACTTTTGCGAATTTTGTATTATTTCCTGTTAATTGTTTGCATTTTATCTGGGCACTTTAATTCATATGAAAATAAAAAAAAAAATTTAATTACATTTGACATTTGCATTTAGGAATAATTAGCGATTGAGTTGTTTTAGAGCAAATATGAAGAAAATAACAACAATGGTCCATTTTTGTATTTTTAATTGTTAATTGTTGAGTTTACTTTTAATAGGATTTAATCAATTTTGTAGGAATTAATTAGCTTAGTTTTGGCAATGAACTAGGTTTCATTTTTATTCTTTGCATTTTATAAAATCAGAAAAATACGAAAAAAATATATATACTAAAATGAAAACAAAAAATAAATAAAAGAAAAGAGAAAACAATTTAAAACAAAGAAAATAACAATAAAAGAAAATAGATAACAAAGGTGGTCTCAGCAGAGACCCATGAATTGGGCCATTTTAACACCTGGCCCAAACCATACGCACCCCGTCCAGCCCAAATCCTCGATCCAGTCCATTCCCCACGCCCAGCCAAACGACGTCGTTTGGTTAAGTTCCAATCTTGACCATTGATGATTATTGATCCAACGGACAGGAAGTCCACGATCAAAGATATATAACGGTCGGAGCCCCCCAACCCCAAGCCATCGTCTCTCTCACCCCCCTTAGAAACCTCGCCGGCTCCGCTTAGCTCCGCCGCCGGAAATCGTCCACGGCGGCGGAGAACCACCAAATGCCACCAAAATTACACCATAACTGTGACGACCCAAAGGGTCATCACCGGACTTTCTCCTATTTCCGTGCTTTCGAGGCCTTGAAAACCTCGCTTTTGGTTGCCTCGATTTGCATGCACACTCCGGGCGCGAAGCCGGAAAATTTTTATGTTAAAATATATGAATTCTGTGAAAAATTTGGTGAATTATGATATTAATATTGATATAGTTGACTTTGGTCAACATTTTGGGTAAACGGACCCGGACCCGTGATGTGACGGTCCCGGGAGGTCCGTAGAAAAGTATGGGACTCGGGCATGTGCCCGGAGTTGAAATCCGAGGTCTAGAACCTCGGTAAAGAATTTTCTGATAAATTGTTTTCTGAAATTAATAAGGAAAAATGGAAATGAAAATGAGTTAGAAAATATAGGTATCGGGCTCGTATTTTGGTTCCGACGCCCGGTACAGGTCTTAAATATGCGTTAAGCGCTTCCTGTGAAATTTGGTCGAAATCGGACGTCGTTTGACGTGTTTCGGACCTAAATAGCTAAAGTTGAAGGTTTATGAACTTTGAAATGAAAATT
>NW_017675840.1:47383-51410 GCF_001879085.1 Nicotiana attenuata
TGGGCCAGATGTTAAAATGGCCCAATTCATGGGTCTCTGCTGAGACTACATTTGTTATCTATTTTCTTTTATTGTTATTTTCTTTGTTTTAAATTATTTTCTCTTTTCTTTTATTTATTTTTTATTTTCATTTTAGTATATATATATATATATATATATATATATATATATATATTTTGTATTTTTTCTGATTTTATAAAATGCAAAGAATAAAAATGAAACCTAGTTCATTGCCAAAACTAAGCTAATTAATTCCTACAAAATTGATTAAATCCTATTAAAAGTAAACTCAACAATTAACAATTGAAAATGCAAAAATGGACCATTATTGTCATTTTCTTCATATTTGCTCTAAAACAACTCAATCACTAATTATTCCTAAATGCAAATGTCAAATGTAATTAAACTTTTTATTTTCATATGACTTAAAGTGCCCAGATAAAATGCAAACAATTAACAGCAACTAACACAAAATTCACAAAAGTGTAAAATAACAAAAGAAAAATTATTTTGTTTGAATTTTGGGAATAATTCATATATAGGGCAAAAATCACGTGCTCACAGCTGCCCCTCTTTGCTCGGGAACATGAAGAGTTTCCGTGCAAAGATAAGTGAGCGGAAACGAGCGATTTTTGCCCGTTTGAATATTCCGTGTGAAGCATTTTGAAAGGTTTGACCACACCCTGCTTCGGAGGTTGCCTACATATCCTTGGCTAAAAAGGAATCAGGTCAGTGTACTTCGGGAAGGTTTGGTAGTTGGGACTACCAGGAGCTTTGATTTCACTGCTGTTGCTGCTGCTACTGCTCGCTGACCTCCTTATCACACCGCATTAAAATAAAAAGAAGCTAGCCTAAGCTATGATCTATGAATTACAAATGGGGTCCTATCTATGTCTTCTAACTTGCTCTTGTGTTGCCTTGATCTTGTCTTCCTCTGATGGAATTCTTGCGTCTTTGCCTTGTATTGTGATCGGAGATGTTTTGCCATTCCTCCGAGTGATACTTGACTGCGGAAGTTTGACATATGTGCCTCTATTTTTCAAGCGGGCTCGTGACTGCTGACGCTTGAAAAGTATTCCCTTGTTCTCCAGGTAGGCTCCTGACTGCAACGCTTGAAAAGTATTCCCTTGTTCTCCAGGTGGGCTACTGACTGCGACAAAATAGACAAACAAAGAAAATTTTCTGCCCCAGTTTGGTGACTGAGCACATCATGTTATCCAATATTAAAAGCTAAAATTTGAATAGTACTTCCCTTGTTCTCCAGGTGGGCTCCTAACTGCAACAAAACAGACAAACAAAGAAAATTTTCTGCCCTAGTTTGGGGCTGGGCAGACTTGTGAGTTGTTACCTAAGCTGTTGATACGATGGTGAGAGCAAAAATAAAGACTTGATTGGCATGTACGTCCCCTGTGAGTAAAACTATTTGACTAAGATTTTTATCCTAGGAGAAAATTCATCAGACTAGGTTTTCTATTATCTTAGGAGAAAGATTCGTCAGACTAAGATTTTGACTCTAGGAGAAGATTCATCAGACTAGGTCCATTTTTGGTTTTTAGGAGTGAGATTCATCAGACTAAGATTTTGATCCTAGGAGAAGGTTCATCAGACTAGGTCCATTTTGTTATCTTAGGAGAAAGATTCGGCAGACTAAGATTTTGATCCTAGGAGAAGATTCATCAGACTAGGTCTATTTTGTTATCTTAGGAGAAAGATCCGTCAGACTAAGATTTTGATCAGACTAGGTTTATTATCTTGCTATCTTAGGAGAAAATTTCATCAGACTAAGGTTTTGACTCTAGGAGAAGATTCATCAGACTAGGTCCATTTTGTTATCTTGGGGGAAAGAGTCATCAGACTAAAGTTTTGGATCCTAGGAGAAAGTTCATCAGACTAGGTTTTCTATCTTAGGAGAATGATTCATCAGACTAAGATTTTGATCCTAGGAGAAAATTCATCAGACTAGGTTTTCTATTATCTTAGGAGAAAGATTCGGCAGACTAAGATTTTGATCCTAGGAGAAGATTCATCAGACTAGGTCCATTTTGTTATCTTAGGAGAAAGATTCATCAGACTAAGATTTTGATCAGACTAGGGTTTATTATCTTGCTATCTTAGGTGAAAATTTCATCAGACTAAAGGTTTTGACTCTAGGAGAAGATTCATTAGACTAGGTCCATTTTTGGTTATCTTAGGAGAAAGTTTCATCAGACTAAGATTCAGATCCTAGGAGAAGAGTCATCAGACTAGGTTTTCTACCTTAGGAGAAAGATTCATCGGACTAAGATTTAGATCCTNAGCTAAAACTTGAATTGCACTTCCCTTGTTCTCCAGGTGGGCGCCTGACTGCTGAAGCTTGAAAAATATTCCCTTGTTCTCCAGGTGGGCTCCTGATTGCTGAACTTGAAAAGTATTCCCTTGTTCTCCAGGTGGGGTCCTGACTGCAATAAAATAAACAAACAAAGAAAATTTTCTTCCCCAGTTTGCACTAGAAAGATTTGGGAGTTGTTAGCAAAATATAGATCACCTAAGCTATTGATGCAATGATAAGAGCAAAACTAAAGACTTGATTGGAATGTACGTCTCCTGTGAGTAAAACTAAGGACATTTGACTAGCAAATTCATCAGACTAGGTCTTCTATCTTAGGAGAAAGATTCGTCAGACTAAGATTTTAGATCCTAGGAGAAGATTTGTCAGCCTAGGTCCATTTTGTTATCTTAGGAGAAAGATTCGTCAGACTAAGATTTTGATCCTAGGAGAAGATTCATCAGACTAGGTCCATTTTGGTTATCTTAGGAGAAAATTCATCAGACTAAGATTTTGATCCTAGGAGAAGGTTCATCAGACTAGGTTTATTATCTTGCTATCTTAGGAGAAAATTTCATCAGACTAAGGTTTTGACTCTAGGAGAAGATTCATCAGACTAGGTCCATTTTGTTATCTTGGGGGAAAGAGTCATCAGACTAAAGTTTTGGATCCTAGGAGAAAGTTCATAAGACTATGTTTTCTATCTTAGGAGAATGATTCATCAGACTAAGATTTCGATCCTAGGAGAAAATTCATCAGACTAGGCCTTTTATCCTAGGAGGCAACATTGTGAAAAGTAGTGGCAAAGGTCAATGATTTGAGAAACTTCCCTTTTGTTGGCTCTCCTCTTCTTCCTTTTCTTTTTTTCTTTCCTTTCTTGTTCTCTCACTGTTGAACCAGCTTTCTTGCACTGCTTTGTTCCTGTTTCAAACAACGAAAACTTGTGATTTTAAAATGTGGTGGTTGGTTTGTGGCCTTGAACTTTGAGGGCGGCGCGATATCTTCCATTTGTTGCATTGCATGAACTGTCGTCTCCCCCAATTGCATATGAATCCCGTAGCATGTCTATTGTCCCCACTTCGTGTATATGATGTTCTTTCTTGACTTAACCACTGGCTTCGGCCTTGAGTTTATTGTTCCTTCACTCACCATGATAACTGATTCCCCTTTTCTTTGTTACCCTTAATGCAGCAAATATCTCTGATCCGTTCACCAACCATCCTCCATCTGTTGAATTATTCCTGAATTGATACGTACCACGCCCTTGTATTTCACACGAGCATGTTAGTTGTGGCCAACTCATTGTGCCTGCTCTCCTAACTTGACGCCTTGATGTGTGCACCAGATCCCGTTTTGTTTAATTGAAAAGCTTGGTGGCAGATTTTGAAGTCATTTCTCACTTGTTTTGAACAACCGACCCAGGAAGAGGGAGTAAAACAAGGTGGAAGGAATAGAGTAAAGGATAATGGAAAGAGACGATTCCTAACAAGAAACCTACAGAGTAGCCAACCATCAGATGTGGATACCGACTCTAGCGACCTTGACATGCACCTGCGGTCTACTCTGTTTAGCAAATCTGATGTTCAGCTCTTGTTGTACCTTTTCGCCGTGAAACTGGGCTTCAATGCTCCGCTTGCCCGATCTGATTCACCATCCTTAGTCGACTTGTGGTGCCCGTAGGGTTTTCACATCAAGCCTCTCAATTTTGGTTTTTTTTTCCAA
>NW_017675840.1:51430-53005 GCF_001879085.1 Nicotiana attenuata
AAATTCATTAGACTAGGTCCATTTTTGGTTATCTTAGGAGAAAGATTCATCAGACTAAGATGTTGATCCTAGGAGACGGTTCCTAAGACTAGGGTGTTTTGCTATCTTAGGAGAAAGATTCATCAGACTAAGATGTTTATCCTAGGAGATGGTTCCTCAGACTAGGGTGTTTTGCTGTCTTAGGAGAAAGATTCATCAGAGTAAGATTTTGACTCTAGGAGAAGATTCATCAGACTAGGTCCTTTGTTATCTCAGGAGAAAGATTCTTCAGACTAAGATTATGCTCCTAGGAGAAGGTTCATCAGACTAGGTCCGTTTTTGGTTATCTTAGGAGAAAGTTTCATCAGACAGATTTCGACTCTAGGAGAAGGTTCATCAGACTAGGTCCGTTTTTGTTTATCTTAGGAGGAAGTTTCATCAGACTAAGATTTCGACTCTAGGAGAAGATTCATCAGACTAGGTCTTTTGTTATCTTAGGAGAAAAGATTCATCAGACTAAGATTTGATTTGGAGAAAAATACATCAGACTAGGCCTTTTATCCTAGGAGGCAACATTGTGAAAAGTAGTGGCAAAGGTCAATGATTTGAGAAACTTCCCTTTTGTCGGCTCTCCTCTTCTTCTTTTTCTTTTTTTTTTCCTTTCTTGTTCCTTTACTGTTGAACCAGCTTTCTTGCACTGCTTTGTTCCTGTTTCAAACAACGAAAACTTGTGAGTTTAAAATGTGGTGGTTGGTTTGTGGCCTTGAACTTTGAGGGCGGCCCGATATCCTCCATTTGTTGCATTGCATGAACTGTCATCTCCCCCAATCCTTATATTGCATATGAATCCCGCAGCATGTCTATTGTCCCCACTTCGTGTATATGATGTTCTTTCTTGACTTAACCACTGGCTTCGGCCTTGAGTTTATTGTTCCTTCACTCACCATGATAACTGATTCCCCTTTTCTTTGTTACCCTTAATGCAGCAAATATCTCTGATCCGTTCACCAACCATCCTCCATCTGTTGCATTGTTCCTGAATTGATACGTACCACGCCCTTGTATTTCACACGAGCATGTTAGTTGTGGCCAACTCATTGTGCCTGCTCTCCTGACTTGACGCCTTGATGTGTGCACCAGATCCCGTTTTGTTTAATTGGAAAGCTTGGTGGCAGATTTTGAAGTCATTTCTCACTTGTTTTGAACAACCGACCCAGGAAGAGGGAGTAAAACAAGGTGGAAGGAATAGAGTAAAGGATAATGGAAAGAGACGATTCCTAACAAGAAACCTACAGAGTAGCCAACCATCAGATGTGGATACCGACTCTAGCGACCTTGACATGCACCTGCGGTTTATTCTGTTTAGCAAATCTGATGTTCAGCTCTTGTTGTACCTTTTCGCCGTGAAACTGGGCTTCAATGCTCCGCTTGCCCGATCTGATTCACCATCCTTAGTCGACTTGTGGTGCCCGTAGGGTTTTCACCATCAAGACTCTCTCATTTTGGTTTTCTCTCGTCTCACCATCGCCTTATGGTGCCCGTGAAGGTTTTCACCAATAAGACTCTCTCATTTTTGATTTCTCTCATCTTTCATCG
>NW_017675840.1:54930-58549 GCF_001879085.1 Nicotiana attenuata
GGATCGACTCTTGCCGCTTGTCTCTCCACCGAAACCGTACTCTCTGAAGTCTTCCCCGGGCTTTTCTCAATTTTAGTCAGTGACAGACGGTCTGGGACAATTTCGAGATTATACTGAAAGTGACATGCAAACGCCTGGGCCAGATTGTCCCAAGTATACCATCGAGCATGATCCTGTCGAGTGAACCATTCCAAAGCTGCACTACTTAGACTTTGACTGAAATATGCCATCAATAGCTCGTCTCTTCCCCCAGCTCCTCTCATTTTACTGCAGAACCCCCTTAGATGTGCTACCGGATCATCGTGTCCGTCATATAAATCAAACTTGGGTAACTTGAATCCCGCAGGTAACTGGACATCGGGAAACATGCACAGGTCTTTGTAGGCCACACTCACTTGACCTCCGAGACCCTGCATATTTCTGAATGATTGTTCTAAGCTCTTGACCTTTCGTATCATCTCCTCCTGCTCAGGGTTTTTGGGAGACTTCTCTACTTCAGCTGAGAGACCAAAATGGGGAGTATAGGAACATGGTTCTGATGGTTTAAAGGTGGGTTCGGGTGGGTAATATTGGTTAGTATGGGTTTGGAACAAAGGTTCGCTAGAGGATCTGTGTAATGCGGCAGGTGGAGGAGCCACAAACACAGGGGTAACTGGTGGTGGAGGGCATGGAATTTGTTTGGGTGGTGGAGGTGGTGGTGTTTGAGAGGTGGTTCCGTAGTACTGCTGGTAAGTAGGGAAGGCTGGAGATGAGTTCACTGTGGGAGGATCTTGAGGCTGAGTTAACGGTGGGATGTAGGTAAGGTTAGCAGGGTAGGTTGGTGGTGGATGTCCCTTTGACCAGGCCTGGTACATCTCGACCATTTGCTGCTTCAGTTTATACATCTCCTCCTTCATTGCATTAACGTCCACTACTCCCTTCTCCCTAGACGGGTCGACAATGCTTGCTTCTAACTCCTGGTTAACCATGTTTGACTTATCCTTAGAGCGGGTGTTGTAGGAATGGGTTGCCAGAATGCCAGTCAACTTAACCACCTGCCTGGACTCATCATCAACGACTTTGTTAGCGGTTAGAGCGTTAATAGATAGATAACCGCACATTTGGGGAATGAATGCACCTAAGCAGCTAACCATTTCTATTATGACTTCGCTTGGTTGCATGCGTCATCCCGGCTTTCATTTTTCTTTATTTGCCATGCCTTTCCCCTCATTCTTCCCTCGTGTTTTCCATTGTTTGTTTCTTGCCTTTTCCTCTTTTCTTTGCTTTCCTCTCATTTTCCTCTCTTTTCCTTCCCTTCTTTTCTTTTGCCTTGGTTTTTCTTGTTCCTATTCTCTCCTTTCCTTAAAAATTGTTTTTCCGCTCGTTTCTTTCTTTTCTCTCTTTTGTTTTCTCTTGTTTGCTTTTATTTGGTTTCCTATTTTCTTTTGTTTTTCTTTCCCTCTTTTGTTTTTCTTTCCTTTCTTGTTTTTCACCTTTTCATTTAGTTACGGTCGAATCCTATGGAGATTGCCTACGTATCATGACCCCGCATGAATCAAACCAAGCGTAGTTCTTGCAAATGAATGCGACAATAAGGAAACAATTTTTGGGGAATTTTTCTCAATTTTTCATTAATAACAACTGCGATTACAAAAGCTACCAGACTATTTGTTTTTCTTTTTCTCAAAAAGGGAAGTTACAAAAACAGACTCAAAAACAAAAATACAGACTCGATTAACTAGGAATACATCAAAACTTCAAACCCTGGGGCCCGCGGGGCATCACTCGACATCGCCACGGGCCTGCGCAGGACTGAGAAGGTTTCAATGTCAACTGGGCCATCCTGGACAAGGAGTTCTAAGGAAAAGTGTGACTATTTAAAGAAAGCTGACTTATTGTGACTTAAAAGAAAATTGGCTATTTTTTCAAAAAATTTATTTAAGAAAGCAAAGACTTGGTTTTGCAAATACGGCCTCTCAGCATTTCCGGGAGGGAGATTTTAAGGCTGTGCTCGCAAACCATTTAAAAATGACTCAGGGTGGCTGTTCTTGCAAAAATAGCCTTCCGGTGCCCTTTTGGGGACATTCGGCTTATTTTAAACAAGAATGGCGGCACCCGACTTATTTTTACAAAAAGTTAAAGTCTTGGTATTTTTGGCTATTTTTGAAAAAGGGTGGTTGGACCCGATGAGGGTTGCCTACATATCTCACATCCGGTGAGAATCAAACCAGCGTAGTTCGGGAAGATCGAGAATAAAGCAAACTAAGTCTTATTTGTTTCTTTTTTTTCCTTTTCTTTTTTTACCTTAATGACTACTCTGATGAGAAAAGAGAAATAAAAGAAGCAAAACCCCTTTTTTTCTGAATTTTCTAGACTTAGTGTTATATAACCTATTCTAAACTCAAGCTTAACGAGCAAATATTTTTGTTCTTTTTTCTCTTCTTTTGAAACAAAGACTCTATGGGAAATTATTAAGGAAAAATCCTACAAGAGAAAAATATTTTTTGATTCTTTTTTTTTTAAGAAATGAAGTCCAAACAATAAACCAAAGAAAAATATTTCGAATTTTCATTTGATATCCGTGAAGAAAGACTTCGAAACGAGAAATGAACAAAATAAAAATATTTTTTTTGGATTTCGATTTTTGATTACCTAAGAAAGAACCTTTAAAGACAAAGATATGTATGTTTTTTCTCTTCTGTGCACAATGTCCTAAAGTTCTTGGGAAAATAAAAGAATATTTTTTCCATTTTTCATTAATTTCTCAAAGAAGAACCTCAAAAGAAAATCTTTTTGGATTTTTGAGATTAATACCTTAAAGAAAACATTTAAAAAGGGTACTAAAAGGAAAATTCTCTTTTTGTTTTTGANGGTCTCTTTATGGTATCTTAGGAGAAAGATTCATCGGACTAAGATTTCTATCCTAGGAGAATGTTCATCAGACTAGGTCTTCTATCTTAGGAGAAATATTCATCAGACTAAGATTTGATCCTAGGAGAAAGTTCATCTAGACTAGGTTTCTATCTTAGGAGAAGATTCATCAGACTAAGATTTGATCCTAGGAGAAATTCATCAGACTAGGTTTCTATTATCTTAGGAGAAAGATTCGGCAGACTAAGATTTTGATCCTAGGAGAAGATTCATCAGACTAGGTCCATTTTGTTATCTTAGGAGAAAGATTCATCAGACTAAGATTTTGATCAGACTAGGTTTATTATCTTGCTATCTTAGGAGAAAATTTCATCAGACTAAGGTTTTGACTCTAGGAGAAGATTCATCAGACTAGGTCCATTTTGTTATCTTGGGGGAAAGAGTCATCAGACTAAAGTTTTGGATCCTAGGAGAAAGTTCATCAGACTAGGTTTTCTATCTTAGGAGAATGATTCATCAGACTAAGATTTTGATCCTAGGAGAAAATTCATCAGACTAGGTTTTCTATTATCTTAGGAGAAAGATTCGGCAGACTAAGATTTTGATCCTAGGAGAAGATTCATCAGACTAGGTCCATTTTGTTATCTTAGGAGAAAGATTCATCAGACTAAGATTTTGATCAGACTAGGTTTATTATCTTGCTATCTTAGGAGAAAATTTCATCAGACTAAGGTTTTGACTCTAGGAGAAGATTCATCAGACTAGGTCC
>NW_017675841.1:0-58537 GCF_001879085.1 Nicotiana attenuata
TTTTTTTGGCCAGGATTTGGAAAGAAAAGGCTCCTCGATTTTTTGGCTGGGAGATCCTCGGTTTTTTGGCCGGGAGAGCAAAAGTTTTTTGGCCGGGATATTTAAGGAATGGGATCCTATGCTACCATGATTTGTTTTTCTTTTGGGATTTTCATTTTTATTTTTTTTCTTCTTTCTTTTTCTTTTGTTTTCCTCTTTATATGTTTTCCTTTTTATTTAGCAAAACGCATGAAAGAATTTGGGGGGAAACTTCCTTTTTGGTCGTTTTCCTGCTGCAAAGCTGTTTCAGCGCTTGCGCATTTCATTTCCTTTTGGATTGCACCTACTTCTTGCACGGTTGCTTTGAATTAGACCCGTTTTCAACAAAGAACAATTTGTTAGTTTGAAACGGTGGTTGGTTTTGTGGCCTTGATCATCTCAATTGCTTGATCCCGGCCCCATTTCCGTTGAGGACTTTGCTGCTCGTTTGCCTTGAGGGTGAATCTCTTTTCAAACCGACCGGGTTCAACTCTCAGGGTTTCATTATGACTCGCTCGTGTGGGCTCTGGCCTTTTCACTTTATTCTGCCCTTGCCTTTGATTTTCTTTCTTTTCCCAATGTCTTTGCTTCGAAAGCATCAACCACTATGGTCAGTCGGGATTGGCCTGACGCACTCGCTGAGGCTGGGTATTTTCTTCGACTCTGACCAAGCGGAGCCCTGTGAAACCGGTCCTGCCACCTTTTCTTTGTAATTGTTACGGAATCAGAGTTAAACCGAAAGGGATTCAAAGAACAGTATGCAAAAGGCAAGCATATGATTTTAAAGAGAAGCATCCCTTTCGGGGGAAAAGAAGGACTTATCTGGGGTGCATGCTGGCTTCAAATGAACATGACATGCTTCTTGGACTGGACGCCCGACCCACACAAACTTTCCAGTTTCTCGTGAACCCATTGATCCTTATTTCAAAACCAGAGAACCTTGCCAGGACTCTTTTAGTGGTGAGATATCTTCTTGTCGGCCGATGGTGCCCTTTGCGGATTTTCGCCAATCGACCTCTCTCATTTCTCTTCTCACCGTCGCCCGATAGTGCTCTTTGCGAGTTTTCACTAAGCGGACTCTCTCATTTTTAGTTTCTCTACTCACCATCGCCTTATGGTGCCCGAAGGTTTTCACCAATAAGACTCTCTCATTTTATTTCTCTCAATTTACATTATATCAGATTCCAACAATGACGTTTGCCACTTCCATGCCTTTGTCAATTGATCGGAAGGAATTGGACAAGGTTTTGGGGTAAAAGGACTTTGGGCAGAACTACAACTTTGAAACCGTTTCGGCGGATTTATGGCCGAGCCATCATATCATCTGCCCCAGTTTTATTTTTTGGGAAATTAGGATTTTTGTTTTGGTGTGACTGAACCCCAGAGAGAGGCTGCCTACGTATCCTTTCGGAATCAAGTCAAACGTAGTTCAGGAAAATATTTATTTTTTGGTTGTTTTTGTTTTTGTTTTTGTTTGTTTTTGTTGTTCTTTACTTTTCCTTTTTCTTTTCATCATATTTTCTTTTCTTTTGTTTTTTTCTTTTTTTTTCTTTTCATATATATTTTTTTCTTTTCTTTTTTTTTTGTTTGTTTTTTTTCCTTTCTTTTTTTTTTCCTTTGTATTTTTTTTTTCAATAATACTCTCGGGTTCCAAAGGGGGTAACCAAGGAAAGGTAACTGGCTCAAAGGGTTTGCGAAGGATTGATAGTGTTTGGATAGCGGGAATGAAAGCCTTCGTCATCTCAATTGAACAAAGTCGTCACCGCAGAGAATCTAGACATAGTACCTTTTACTGCATCCGCATTCACAGCTGCTTCGGGATCATCGCCTTCGATATCTTCCAAATAAAATGCTCCTCTCGGCAATATTTTCTGGATGTTGTATGGACCCTTCCAATTAGGAGCGAATTTTCCTTTTGCTTCCTGGTGATGAGGGAGAATGCGTCTTAACACGAGTTGTCCCACTTCAAAATTCCTGGGATGCACCTTCTTGTTGTAAGCGCGGACCATTCTTTGTTGGTACAACTGCCCGGATGTGCCCTGAGTACAGCACACTCTTTTGTTGTAATGTATGGACCTTTCCAAACCACGAATCAGTTTTCCTTCAATTGTTCCAATTCTTTGTTTTATTTCCTCAAGGTCACCTTCTTTGCATTTCGACTCTTGATTCATGATTTCGAAATCTGACAGCGTTTTGGGGTCTAGGCATGAAGTCCGCAAGCATGTCATGTTATTTAAAGCTGCATTATTAGAACTAAAGAGAAGAAAATGAAGGAGAAAAATAGCAAAATCAGAAAGAAAAATGAACGAAGAAGTTTTGATTTCATATTTTTTTGGAATTTTGAAGATAACAGGGTTCACATTCGGGAATTTAAAGACAAGAAAACTACAGGAAACATCCGAGTTACACCCTGGAATAACTCGGGATGCAGAAAAAGTAGCAGGACAGGTCTACCGGGACTCCCGCCTGATCGGGAATGGCGTAGCCTTCCAGTTTTGAAGCTTGGCGCTTGGTCCCACGTAGAGCATCTCAGCGGTGCTAGTCCCTTCTCCCGATTGGACCATATGGGTTTTGTAGAGCATTTTCCTCATTGCCCCACGTATTTCCTCACTTTCTTCAGCCATGAAAACCTCATCATCTTCCTCTTTACCGTATTTAGGCTTGACAAAAGTTTCATACAAATGTACCACCTCATAATCAGCCATTTTCTTTTTTTGGAAGAACACTTCTGCTTCCTCAGCACTCACAGGCTTCTTAGGCGGGAAACGCCTTCTGGTGGCACTGTTTATCTCCTCTACATTTGAATATTTCTCAACAGGGGGGTTTTCTAACAGCTCTCTCAAGATCTCTTTACCCTTGTACGTAACCACCATCTGATGATAATTCCATGGTACCGCAGCAGGGTTCGTCATAGGCTTCTGTGGTACGCGTCCAATAACCACTGGCTCATTCAGCCGAGGTGGTTTAATTGTCCCCCGCACCACATAGGCTTGCTTGGGTATGTACATTTGTGTTCCTTTCTTCAAATCAGCTTTCTCTTCTGGTTCTGTCTTGGTGATTTTGCTCTTCTTTTCCCCTTTCTCTTGCTTCGGGGCCACCTCGGGCTTTCTTTCTGCATCGGCAATAGCAATTATAGCTTTTAAGGCTGGATCGAATTCTCTGTCCTCACAGATCATCCCGATTACTGGCCCGTTGTTGTGAGCGGGCAGCGGATTATTGGTCACATTTGGGACATCCTCATCCTTCAACACAATTTTTCCTTGCTCTATTAAGTTCTCCACCGCTTGTTTCAGAGTTCAACAATCATTTGTATGATGGCCCTCTGCCCCTGAATGGTATGCACACCTGACACCAGCTCTGTAGGCAGGCGATGCCGGGTTTTGTCTGTTCTGAGGAACCGGCTGCAGTAGACCCATTTGGACAAGTTTCGGGAATAGACTGGAGTAAGATTCACCAATTGGGGTAAAGTTTGGTTTCCTGGGTGGTTCCCGAGGACGGAAGTTATTCTGCGGAGGATGGGGGTTATAGTAGTTTTGCTGAGGAGGCTGATTTCTTTGAAACGGAGCTTGGTTTCTATTGGCATGTGGCCGTGGTCGAGCAAAAGGTTGAGCATTCATGACCGCATACGGTTGAGGAGCATAAGCCATGTCATGATGAGGGTAGTAATGTTGAGGGGTTCTTTCGGAAAACACAGGTCTAGGAGCCCGGTATCTTCTTGCCCCTGATGCTGCCATAACCGTTTCTTCTTTCCTATTACCTTTGGCCATTCCTCCAGACCCGCCTTGGATGGCTTGGGAGGTTGCCCTAATGGCCGATTGACTCAAAATTCTTCCTGTCTTCAGACTATTCTCCACCATTTCACCAATCTTAATCGCCTCTACAAAAGGTTTGCCCATGGCTGACATCATGTTCTGAAAATAATCCGCTTCCTGGGCCTGAAGAAATACGGTGACCGTTTCCACTTCATCCATTGGAGGTTTCACCCTCGACGCTTGCACACGCCAGTTAATAGCATATTCCCTGAAACTTTCTGAGGGCTTCTTCTTCAAATTCGCCAAAGAGTTCCTGTCCGGCGCGTTGTATTGAAACTGTCTCACAAAATCTCTGGCAAGGTCATCCCAGATGTGCCATCGTGAGACATCTTGGTCCATATACCATTCTGAGGCGATGCCAACCAAGCTTTCTCCAAAGTAAGCCATTAACAACTCCTCTTTTCCGCCAGCACCGCGTAATTGATTGCAGTACCTCTTAAGATGAGCAATAGGATCGTCATGCCCATCGTATTTCTCAAACTTCGGGGTTTTGAATCCCATAGGCAGATGCACGTGAGGGAACATGCACAAATCAGTATATGATACACTCTTCTGCCCACTCAAACCTTGCATGTTCTTCAAGTTCTGCTCAAGGCTCCTCATTCTCTTTGCCATCTCATCTTGTTCAGGAGCTTTGGGAGTTTTATCTTGCCCTGGTGTGAACTCAAATGGCGGTGGCTGAGGGTAAGTGTATGTGGGATATTGAGGAGGGTCTGCTTGAAAGATGGGATTTTGGAAAGTGAAGACCGAGGGACCAATAGCAGGCCTTGGGAGTGAAGGCTGTGTGGTGGCGGAGCATGGTGGAGTGGTAAAAATATTGGGAGCTGCTCCTGATGTGAACACCTGGGGACGTACCTCAGAAGGTGTTCCTATGAAGTGAGTAGACGGGGTATTCGGGTGACTGATAGGGATGTTAGAAGTACCCCCAGTTCTCGGGAACAATTCAGGAAAGCCAGGGATAGCACTTGGAGGCTCCCTGCCATTAGTCCATGCGTCCCACATCTCCATCATTCGGAGACGTAATATCCGATTTTCTTCAGCTGTGGCAGACTCGGAGGCCGGGATCCCTGAGATGGGGCTGTCTTCGGTGATGAGAACTGGTGGCAAAGTCATTTCAGACGACATTTCTGTACTTCCTTTTGATCTGGTAAAGTATTGATGCGATGCCAGCTTACCACAACCAACTACCGTTTCTAAAAGCTAGGCTGGATTGACAGCAACACACGGTTAGTTTGAGACAAGTAACAGATAGGTAATCGCACATTGGGGTGTGATGCACCTATACAGTTAAACGAATGTCTACATGTTTGCACTGGTTGCATGCGTCATCCCGACTTTTCTTTTCTATTTTCTCTTTTTTTTGATTTCTACTCTCTGTTTTTCTTGCTTTTCTTTCTCTTTCTATTTTTCTCTCATTTTTCTTTTCCCTCTGTTTTCATTTTCTGCTTTTCCCTTTTTCTTATGCCATGGTTTTTCTCTCGATTCCTTATTTTCTCTTTTTGCGTTTCTTTCTCTCTTGTTTTTCTTTTATTTCCTTTCCTCGTATTTTTCTTTTTTTTTCTTTTTTCTTAGGGTTACGGTCGAATCCTATGGAGATTGCCTACGTATCATGACCCCACATGAATCAGACCGAGCGTAGCTCTTGCAAATAAGGTAAATAAACTAACTCTTTTTTTGAATTTTTGAAAGAAATGCTTTAGAAGGAAAAAGGAGAATATTTTGATTTTGATTTTTCTTTTTAATTTTTGAAAGAAAGACTTCTACCTTTTCGTTTTATTGAAACTTTGGGAATTTTAGAAGTAAAAAGGAAATATACTTGTTTGAATTTTCATTTATTTTCTAAACACGAAAGAAAAATATTTCTTTTTTTTTGGATTTTGAACGTTGCCTCTTAATTTTCGAAAGAGGGACTTTTATGAAAATATTTTGGATTTTTTGAGGAAAAATATTTTTCGGACTCAACTTTCAAAATTTGTATTTTTTTCTATATTTATTATTTATGAAAGAAAGACATCTAAGGAGTATTTTAATGATTTATTTTGACCTAAAAGGAAAAAGTGGCTATTTTCGAAACTTTTATTTAAGAAAACAAAGACTCGGTTTTGCAGATACGGCCTTTCAGCACTTCCGGGAGGGAGATTTTAAGGCTGTGCCCGCAAACCATTTAAAAATGACTCAGGGTGGCTGTTCTTGCAAAACAGCCTTCCGGCGCCCTTTTGGGGACATTCGATTTATTTTAAAACAAGAATGGCATCACCCGATTTATTTGACAAAAAATTAAAATTTTGGTATTTTTGGCTATTTTTGCAAAAGGGTGGTTGGACCCGATGAGGGTTGCCTACGTATCTCACATCCGGTGAGAATCAAACCAGCGTAGTTCGGGCAGATTGGGAATTGAGTATACTAACTCTTTTTTTTTTTTTATAAAATTCAGACCATGGATCTTTAAGTTTTTTTTTTCAAAAATGTTTTAAAAGAAGAAAAGGAATTTTTTTTTTTGAATTTTTGATTTTGATTTTATTTTTGAAAGAAAGACTTCTAAAAATTCCATATTTTTGGATTTTGGATGTAACATCTTAATTTTCGAAAGGGGAACTTCTTTAAGAAAAATATTTTGAATTTATGAGCTTTTATTTATTTATAAAAGTACTTCTAAGGAAAAGCAAAAATATTTTTGGACTTCGAAATTTTTTCAAAATTTTTATTGACATTTCCTAAGGAAAGATTTCTTAAGAAAGAACCGAAGGAAAATATTTTTGGATTTTTTGAAAATTGGGGTCGGAACCTATGAGGTTTGCCTACGTATCTCACATCCGGTGAGAATCAGACCCGCGTAGTCCGGTCAGATTGGCCGAAATCAAAACTATTTTGAACCAACAATTTTCTTTCTATTTTTCCAAATATTTTTCCTTTCCTCTTTTTTTCATTTTTCAAAAATCCGGCAGCATTTCGGTACTATTTGGGCATTGGGTTTTTTCAAAACAAATGGTCACCCTCACTTAGTCCTAACACTGCTTATTTTCTCAATTTTCACTCATTTAGACAAGCCGATCAACATGCAAAGCCGAGCAAATAAATGCGCAAGTAGCACGTAAGATGCATCAGGATGGTCAATTCATTTCAGGTCACCTGTCCTAGACGGACCCAACCCCTGTGTTGAGTCCCCTAAGTCAAATGCACATGATGCAAACAAACGTTCCTACTAGGGATCCGGCACGAGGGCAAGTTATTCTAGGTTCAAAACCTGGGTATCTGTTCTAGACTATGTACCCGAGCGGACAACTCGAGTCGAGGAGGGGGCTACGTACCGGGGACCCGCAAGATCGTCCGGCTTAGTAACTTGTCCGAGCCTCTTTCTTATTTCGGGGTATGACACTAACAGAATAGAGAGTCTCAACCAGTAAGCACATCCCCGGAGGTGAGAAGAGAAGGGTTTCGGCACAGTTTATATACAGTTCAGATAATATCAAAGCGGTAAAGCATTTAGCACATTTAACAGGAAACATGTAGAATATCAGAATAAAGCCAAACATAACAATTATTCTAAGCTCGAATTCTTAAACCTGAACAAAGTTCTGGGTTTTTCCCCCAGCAGAGTGTCCAGAAGCTGTCACACCTCCTTTTTTACACACCTACCCCCGAAGGGTAATGTATAAGGGAGTTTTTCCATTTAAAGTGACATTATTCGAAATGGGATTTATTTATTGATTTTTAGAGTCGCCACTTGGGATAGGGTTGGCTTTTGGTGTCCCAAGTCACCGATTTAATTTAAATCCCAAATCAAGGAAAATTTCGACTTCCCAATTGGAGTCTGCGAACCAGAAATTCTGAATAAGGAATTCTGTTGACCCGAGGGAAGGTGTTAGGCACCCCCGGATCCCGTGGTTCTAGCACGGTTGCTTAAATTATTATAATTTGCTAAAAATCTGATTTTAATACATGTTTTAACTTATGTGCTTTTTAAATTTAAACCGCTTTTATTATTATTTTTTTAAAGAGAATTGCAACGTCGTGAAAACGTGTCTCGAACCACGTCACATAAATGCACCCGCGGTCTTTGACACATTTCGACTTCGTTGAGATTTGGATTTGGGTCACATAAATGTGCACCCGAGTTTAGGAAAGTAATATTATTTAAAAAACCGGCCTAAAGCAACTAGCGCATTGCTAACTTTGCGGGAGGCCATGAAAGTTCGCTAAATGGCACATCCCGACTTCTAAGTATTTTAGTAGAAGTAAATGAAAAGGGCCACACAAATTTGTGATTTTTGTTTAGCCCGACACACCTCGATTTCATCTTTTAAAGGATATTAAACTAAGTTTGAAGGGCCATGGGCTATTGGGGTTGTCTAAAATGGCCTTCCTAAAATTATTCTGAGGGTCTTACTAATTGAATAAGGTCATAAGGACTAGATATGGGCTGTAAGTTTAAAATCTAGTTGCTAAATGCAAGGGTACACATGTGACACAGTTGGGCCTGGGGGAGAGGCCCAAAGCTTTAATATTTGAAATCACTGAAGCTGCCCGCATACTAACGCCCCAGCTGTAAAGCTGTTCAGTTTTTTGGACCCATAAACAGGCCCATTTCAATCACCTAGGCAGCCAATTGTTGACACTTCAAGTAACAAGTATAAGAAGATAAACTTGAACTTTGTTTGTTTTTCTTTTAGATTCGAAATTATTGATTGGCTATCACAGTAGCGATTTCCTTAAAAGAGCTGAGACAATTTAAAACAACTAAAACAATTTAAAATAACCAAAACAATTAAAACGGCTAGAACAAATAAAACTGCTCACGATCCAATTTTAAAACAACTAAAACACTTCAAAAAACAACTGAAACAATTTAAAACAACTAAACAACTAAAACTGTCCATGATACACTAAAACATTTAAAACAACTAAACAATTATATTTTCAGATCGATTTCCTGTATTGACTTTAAAAACCCATGTATTTAGGCCCCAGGACACCTGAGACACATTCAGTAAACTAACATGAAACTTGAACAATTGAACCTAATGGACTTATTTCTAGATTTAAAACAGTATCTAATCTGAAGCAACAATCCTAATTCAATTACACATGACTTACCTACTTAAAACAGAGTTTAACTAAATGAATAACACAGTCCAAAGCAACAATGCTGTATACTATCAAACACATATACCCTGCTACTTTTACTTATGGCTATTGAACATCTGAAGCTTTAAATGCATAGATCAATGGGTCGAGCGACATATAGGATTACATTTCTTATTACAAATCAAATGAATAGATAGGGAATCAGAAAAAGGAAATTAGCTTGCAACAACCTTTTATTCAAATTCAATCTTCAACTACATGTTTCCACGACCTCCGGCCATTCAAAGGGTAAGTAAATACCTGGAAATTGAAGACAAAAGTGAGCAGGAGTATCAGCAAGCAGTAGGGGAAAGTCAGCAACAAATAGTAACCCAACTAACGATTTGAAATGCTTTGGAATTAAACCAATTGAATAATAACCCAGCTGATTCTAACACCGAGCTTCAATGGACAAATTTTAAACAATTCTCAACCAGAGGAATTCAAACAGTAGCTTTTACTGGATTTCTAAGCTATTTTTGTGCTGATTTTCAGGATTTTCCTTTCTTCTCTAAGATCTAAAATCTATATATCCGAACCTCAAATTCTACAGAGATTTGTGTTGAATTTCAGTAGCTTTTTAGGCTCCCTAGAACTTTTAAGATCTGAAAAATCTCCCTCTCAAAAAACCATTCAAAACTCTCAAGTTTCCAAAAACCTCCAGATTTTAAATTTTCAGACTTCCCCCCACTTTATGACCTCAAAACTTCTAAACCTCTCCCAACCTCTTATGCAAGGCAGGGGTACTGCCTTTTATAGGCAAAATTAGGGCAACTTTCAGATTTTGTTTTTACACCTTAGTCCCTTATTAATTTTCAGATTTTAACTACTTAGGCCCCTATTTGTTGGCTTGTTGCCCAAGTTATACTATTCAATTTCTGAAATGCAAATTGGAACCTCAATCTAGAAGGTTCTAGGGGCTTCTAATTTCAGTTGCTGCAATATTCCCTAAGTAAACTACCCTTATTGCCCCTGCATTAGTCCTAAAATAACTAACCCATGTTAACTAACCTAACCTTTCTAACTAATCATGGTTAAACTAACAATTCTGAAAACTAATCAGCTAAAACCAAATTCAATCACAACTCTTAAATCTAAAACTAACTACTGAATTCCGGATTACAAACTACTATTATCTATTAGCAGTCAAACAAACTAAGAAATGAACAAAATCAACAAAATCAGTATGGAAAGAAAAATTCAACACTGGCAAACAAAAGAAAAATCCAAGAACAGGCAGAAGTATGAATCAGATTATCAAACTAAATTAAATCGAAAAATACAAACCTAGAACAGATTAACAGAAACTAATTTTAAAACAAAGAATTCAAATAACAAAAGAAGGAAAAGAAAAACTCACCTATACACGGCTTGTACAAAGGCTGGATATCGATTCGAGCCTCGGAATAATGTTAAACGCTTGTTCTTCAGAAAGAACAAACGAAAACATTGTTTCGTGACTCGAATCCAACAACAGACTCAAGAAATTGGGGCAGTAGTCGCACGATTTGAACTTCTAGGGTTCTGCCGCCCCTACGATCTAAAATACGAGAGGTTTTGGCAAAATTCGAAAGATTCTGGCTAGGGATTCGGGTAGAGGGAGGTCGGAAGAGTATATGGTGTAAATTTGGTTGGATTTGGGTGAGTTAATGTTTTAGTTCGGATTTTCGATCTAAAATTCGAAGAGATTGGCAATGAATTGAAGGAAATTATTTTGGGGGTTGGAAAGAGGAGAGGAAGACGAGTCGATGATGTATTTTTGGGGTTGATTGGAGATTCGCCGCCGGCGGAGGCGATTTCCGGCCGGCTGCGGACGACGGAGGGCGGCAGTGAACGGTGGTGGCGAACAGGGTACGAGGTAGGGATTTTTGGTCTTTAGGATTTTCACATATTTCAGACATTATTATTCAAAGTCAAGAAGAATTATGGGCCATCGGATTGGGATGAATGGATGGCTTGGATTGATTTGGCATTAATGCAAAACGACGTAGTATCCCTCCTATACTACGTCGTTTTATGATCGTTTGGACCGGGTAGGAGTACAGATTTGGGCCATTTTGGCCGAATTTGGGGCTTTAGCTCTGGGCCTGGGTTAATTTAAAGGGGGTTTGAGGGGTTTGGGCTTGATTATTAGCCCAATACTAAGTAGACCTATCCTTTTCTTTTAATTATCTTTTCATTTGTTCTTCTTTTTTTTTTTTCAAATTCTTGTAAAAATACAAAATTAAAAACAATTAAAAGACCTGATTTAATTCTAAAATTAAACTAATTATTTTCAAAATCAACTAAATCCTAATTTTAAAAGAATACTAAGAAAAGGATCAAAATTAAAAGTAAAGATGCAAAAGGACTATTTTTGCTATTTTCTTCCATTTTTGTAATGTTAATTAACTAAAAATATTTAATGGGGTGCTAAATGCAAATGTGCTATTTTTGTATTTTTTATGAATTATGTCAACTAAAAATGCACACAAGAATGCAAACCAGACGTAAAAATCATGCAATTAATTCCTAAAATTCAAATAATAAAAGAAAAATTCTAATTCTAATGAATTTATAGGAGTAAATTAAGCGTGGCAAAAATCACGTGCTCACAAGGTTTAAATGTTTGGGCTCAACTTTAGAAAATGAAAGAAAAAAACAAGAGAAACTTTCAGAAATCATTATGCTTTAGTGGTTATTAGCTAGTTGTAGGTATCATTTATTATATTACTTCTTATAGCTATGTTTTCAGATTTTTTAAAGTGTATTTCGATGTATTTAAGCTACTGTATTCACGAATACAGTAGCATTTCTAGGTGTGAAACAAGAAATTACAGCTAGACAGATTTTTGTATTCGACTATATTCACGGCGTGAAACAGGGGATTACAGCTAGACAGATTATTGTATTCGACTGTATTCATGATATGTATATGTGAATACAGTAACGTAAATAGCGCAATTCATGGTCTATTCAGCTGTTTTTAAACGGAAAGTGAATCAATTAACATAATAGACTCCTAATATAACTCGACAAACTCAATTATAACAAACAAAATTTGTATTTCCAGTTATAAAAAAGATTCTCAACCAAAAAACACCCCACAAATATAGCAATATTCAGAGAAAATATGCTGAATATTTTTTCCAGCCGATAAATACAACAAAAACAGAGCAATTTGAATACATATATACATCTGAATACATAAATTATATTAATTAAAAAAATATATGAATATATTCATGGAATACAACGAGATAGTGAATACAATGAAATACATGGAATATAGCGAGATACATTGAAATACAACGGAAAAAAAGACAATGAATACAATGAAATACATAGAAATACAACGAGATACATTGAAATACATTGAAATATATTAACAGAAAATTCAAGTTGCTCAGCCCCAAACTCTGTCGTATTTGTTCAAGAACAACCCTAATGTCGTCGCGTCGAGAGGGCCGCGATTCTGACTCGAAACATCACTGTTTCTGAGATGGTCCAAAAATTCGAGTTCCACCTCGTTCATTCCCACCTTTAGTTGGCGCCCATGTAGGTCTAGCTGTTGTTGTCATGCTTCAAAATTCTCCTCCACCAAATCTATCAATAAACATAACTACTTTACTCATTTTAAACAAAAAAAAAGGCAAAAAGTTAAATGCAAAACAAACTAGGGCAAAAGAAACACTAAGTTCAATGTAGTGGATTCCTTGAAAACAACATTGATTTGCCGCACTTTATGATCGATGAGCCCTAAAATTGGAATTTGAAAATCGAATTTTTCGATTAGCTAACAAGTGACGAGAATCAACGGCAGGATCAGAGAGATGGGTGAGTTGGGGACTTCGGATTCAGTTCGACCCGATACGCACCGGAGGGAGAAAGGAAGAAGGCACAAAAATTATTTCGATCTGTATTTGGGAGATTGTGGTTGTATTCATGGAGAAAGACTGGAGTTGAGAGAGAGAGGGTGGAGAAAAATCTGAAAGCATGAGAGAGAAAAATAATACAAGGCGTATTTTATGGCTTAAGAGTAGGAGGTGACCATAAATAGATATTTGGCTATAAAAATAAAAAAGCAACTATAGAATATAATTTTTTAAAAGGGTATTTATTTAAAATAAATAAGGTATCAACCTTTACTATAGGAGGTAAAAATTCCAAAAAATAACGGGATAGACGTGGATTTGAAACCCGGACTTCACTTATAAAGGTGCACCAATAATTATTGTACCATGGGGCTTTAATTTCTTCTTCTTCTTCTTCCGTGACTTTGGAGTTAAAATGGAGTGACTTGGCGAGGCAAAGTTTGGGTTCATTTGGACACATATCGTGAGTTGATTGAATCGTCATCATCATCTTTTTCTTCTTCTTCTTCATCGTCTCCTCCTCTTTCTCCTTTTTTTGTGAGCTATTACAGTTTTGTTAGTTAGTCGGCAGATGAGTTAGTTAGTTGATTATAGTGTGGGGCCCAGTAGTTAAGTAATTAGTTAAGTTAATACAAAATTGAGTTGTATATATAAAGTTATAATCTTCATTCTTTAAAATACAGAGAATTTCATTTTGCTCTGCAATTCCTCTCTTCTCTCTTCAGCTCATCTCCTATATTCTCAAACCTAGCAACAAATTGCTTGGATGAATCTGGAAATTAAGCTCAGATTGACCAAGCTCACATGGTATCACAGTAGTGAAGAGCTATAATTCCGCAACTTTTTGTTCAATTTGGCTGAAATTCCATCGTCGTCTTCCTCGCGAAGTTGTGACTGACGATCGTCAATGGCAGCCGAAAAAATCGACCGTACGCATCCTTTGTTTGTTCATCCCTTAGACACTCGTAGTTCGATTCTAATTCCTGTAAAGCTCACAGGTTAAGAAAATTATGGATTGTGGCATCATTCAATGCGAATTGCTTTGCAAGCTAAGAGGAAGCTAGGGTTTAAGCTTGGGACGTGCAAAAAGGATTCGTTCAAATCTGAATTGCGTGCGGACTGGGAAACATGTAATGCAATCGTGCTTTCCTAGATTATGAACATTGTGTCTCCGGATCTACTTAGCGGCATTGTTTACGAATCTAATGCACATTTAGTATGGGAAGATTTGTGTCACGCCCCGGACTTAGGCCTGGACATAACACGACACTCGGTGCCTGACTATATGTGACCGAGCAAACCAACTGGCTGGCTGAATCAACATGTGATATCATAACATACTAAACGCGGAAGATAAACTAACACATGCTGATATTTTGAAAGTGAATGATAAAAATCAAAGTGCGAAAATACTAATACAATTCTAAAACGTATTTGTAGCCAAAATAGCTTAATATGAAAAGCCTACGACTCTATCTAACTATTACTCCAGTCTATGAAGCCTCTATTGGAGTACTGAAAACACTGACTGTTTGTAAATACTGAAAGACTTTAAAGTAATGATAATGCCCCGAAAGAACTGGGGATCACCAAATAGCTGGTACGAGAATCCTAGCGCTCTGAATTGTCAACCTGTAAATCAGTACCTGCATCGTGAGATGCAGGCCCGGGCAAAAAGGGACATCAATACTGTCACGACCCAAATCCACTACGGGTCGTGATGGCGCCGGACACCGCTGTCAGGCTAGCCAACTATATTACCAATTAATTCCTCTTTTAATACTTTTGAAAACCTAAGGTTTTTCCTTCCGTTTTACATAAATAAAGATCATTTCTTGAATTCAAACTTAAATAATAATAATTAGTACAAAGTTTGCTGAAACCATCCCAGAAACCCGGTGTCACAAGTGCATGAGCAACTACTTAATAAGATATAAATACAACACAACATCTGTCCGGAATACAATGGACGGAAAAGAAATACAGTTACTAGAAAGGGACTTTAAAGAGCTACGGGTCGCCTTACATACTGCAACTCACCTAGTCCCTGAATCGTCCGTGCTGCTGCGCCGATAGGCCGCTACTGTATCATGTACCTGTGCAACAAAAATGCACAGAAGTGTAGTATGAGTACGTAATCAACGTGTACTCAGTAAATATCCTGCCTAATCCCGGAGGGGTAGAGATGAGATGGTCAACTCTGACACCTTCTAATGGTCCAATAATGGTTCCTCTTAAATATATATATATATATACTAACCAGTGGGTTTATCTTATCAACATGATTTTAGTCCAACTAGAAGGAAACAAATAATCAATTAATTCTTTTATAAGAAATCTCCCAGAATTTTCTTTTTAAAAATATTCCGAATATTTTTAAGCCATGAAAGGCAACAACAATTTAATTAAGTTCCGGGCAGCAGTACAGCATGCGCAAATCATACCGAGGCGTCGGCCGGCTCCAACAGAAATAAATGTGCACTTGCCGAGGGTCGACGGCGCGCCTATAGATGCATCTATTAATCTGCCGAGGCATTCGGCCCGTTCCAAAATAAACACACACAGACAAACAGTCAGTCATGAAGTCACATAGAGCAATTATCCAAGGAAGGCCAATTCTCTTTAATAGTTTGAGTAAACGAAGCTTAAGTCTTTTAGAAAATCCAATTACTAAATTAATGTGATTTAAGCAATTCAAGCCATCTATGATTTCACAATTAATCCACAATTAACATGCTTTGGGTCCTAAACTACCCGGACAATAGCATAATAGTAGCTACGCACGGACTCTCGTCACCTCGTGCGCACGTAGCCCCCACAACTAGGAGCACATAATCAATTTAACTCACCTATGGGGTAATTTCCCCCTCACAGAATTAGAAAGGAGACTCACCTCGCTCCGAAGACTTGCAACCGGCATTCTACATCCTTCCGAAGGCTTGAACCAACGCACAACGCACCAAAACTAGCCAATGATCACACAAATCCATTAATATATTCTCAACTATACTTTACAACTCAATTTATAACAATCCCTAACCCCGAACGAAAAGTTGACCAAAATGCCCTCGGGCCCACATGCCCGGAATCCGAAATTTTTCGAAGATAAAGGTTACCCATGACCTTGGGAACTCTAATATGTAATTTTCTCCTAATTCCATACTCAAAATCGTGGCTATAATCCAAGATTTATAATTTTCTAGGTTTCCAACCAAAACCCCAATATTTACACTAATTTTCATGCCTAATCCATACATAATCAATGTATCATAATAGGTGGGAATAACTTACCTCAACATGGTTGATGAAGATCCTCCTTTGAACCCTCCAAAAATCGCCAAATGAAGTGAAGAAAATGGGTGAAATGAGCAAAATCCGACATTTAAAATAACCCTTCTGCCTACAGCCATTTTCGCTTCTGCGGGCCAATTTCGCTTCTGCGAAGACCGCTTCAGCGAAAAACGACCCGCATTTGCGGTCCCTGGGCTCCAGCCCATCTTCGCTTCATCAGCGGTTCCGCTTAAGCGGTCCAATAGCCGCTTCTGCGCCCACCTGGGCCTGACCCCCTTTCCGCTTATGCGGAATATACGCCGCTTATGCGGCTCCTCCTCATGCCCACCTTTTCGCTTCTGCGTCCTCTTCTCCGCTTCTGCGGGGCCGCTTCTACGGTCCCATTTCCGCAGAAGCGGAAATACCAGATACCAGGTGCTTCAGCACTTCTTCAAAATCAGTTTTTGATCCGTTAACCACCCGGAATTCACCCGAGGCCACTGGGACCCCAACCAAACATGCCGACCAATCCAAAAACACAATACGGACTTGCTCGAGGCCTCGAACCACATCAAACAACGCTAAAACCATGAATTACACCCCGATCCAAGCTTTATGAACTTTGAACTTTCCAACTTCTATTTCCGATGTTTAAACCTATCAAATCACGCCCGATTGACCTCAAATTTTGCACGCAAATCATATTTGACATTACGGACCTACTCCACCTTCCGGAATTTGATTCTGACCCCGATATCAAAAAGTCAACCCCCCGGTCAAACTCTTCGAAAACCTCCAAATTTCTATCTTTAGCCAAATGGCTCCAAAATGGTCCACGGACCTCCAAATTCACTTCCGATCGCGCTCCCAACTCCAGAATCACCATACGGAGCTACTCCCAGTCTCGGAATTCCAAACGGACATTGATAACACCAAAATGCACTTCAAGCCAAACTTAAGAAATTTCTTCCAAAATGCTAACTTCCACAATAGACGCCAAAACGCTCCCGGGTTATCCAAAACCCGCACCGGGCATACGCCTAAGTCCGAAATCATCATACGAACCTGCTGGAACCTTCAGATCCCGATTCCGAGGTCGTTTACTCAAAATTCCAATCCTAGATCATTCTTTCAACTTTAAGCTTCCGAAATGAGAATTCTCTTCCCAAATCAACTCCGAACTTCCCGAAGCTAAATTCCGACCACGCGTACAAGTCGTAATACCTGAAATGAAGTTGTTCAAGGCCTCCGACTGCTGAACGGAGCGCTAGAACTCAAAACAACCGGTCGGGTCGTTACAAATACATTTGAATTGCACTAGTATCTAAAGCAACTGAAAGAAAGAATTATAAATGCTGAAACTAATACTGAGCTAATAATTGATAATTGATAACTGAAATTATAACTGTTGAAACTGAAACTGAAATGATAACTGATAGCTAATAACTGATAACTGAGATAATAACTGATAACTAATAATTGATAACTGAAATGATAGCTTATAACTGAACTGAACAAAGGAAGTAAGGATATGAATACTCCCTCTTCTGAATGATGAACAACTTGTTTATTTGAATATTAAACTGCGGCCTTAGGCCCAATATATATGTGCACAAACTGCGGCATTGGGCCCAAGTATATGTATGCATAACTGCGGCCTCAAGCCCAAAAATGCATAAAGCATAAACTACGGCCTCAAGCCCAAAGATGCATAAAGCATTAAATGCGGCCTCAGGCCCAAATGCAGGGGTTCAACATTCATGGATTGAAAATTAGGAACTGAGAATCATACTGCAATACATGATATTGAAATACTGAATCATATTGAGTTACACGATACTCGAATGCTAAATAGAACTAGACTGAGATATGTATTCATGAACTGATTATGAAAAACTAAAACTTCAACTGTTTATGACATGCTGAGTAATCTAGACTGAAACTAATGGACATCAAACCCAAGTCTATATTGATTATGCACTGATTTCACAACGTTTAGAATGAAATTCATGAATGAGTTACGAAGCTAGAGGATAGAAGTTCTACGACTATTCATGGAACTAAGGCATAATCACTTTCTGAGAAAACTAGTAATAGTCATAATGAATAGGACGTAGGGAGAATCATAGACATACCCAATAGTAAAGAGAGTTAGCCTCACATACCTCAATTTCGCCCCTTAGTGATACTACAATGATCCACAATACTGAGAACCTTCAATCTACAATAGCAACATCCAATGGAATCCAATATTAGTAACAAATTCCATAACTTAAGCCATTTAGGCATATTATCAAACACCTTGTTGGCATAAATCTCTACATCTCATCACCATATAATTAGTTCATCTAACTACCACCATTCATCAGTAATTTATCCCACCATCATGATTAACCAATCTATAACTTCCAAAATCACATATAAGACCATCCATCCACACCCAACCAACAAAGTTCCATTAAATATACATCTTTCAATCTCTAAATAGTTGTGTAATTAAATTGGGAACTTATGGTTTCCAACCACCATACCAAGAGTTCCAATACTTATTCATACTCATATTCCCTTGATAAATCCATACATGTAAGTCTAAGGGTGTAGGATTATCTTTTTGAAAGAAATCTTGCAATACCCCCCTTTGAGTTCTTGAAGAAATCCCTTGAAGATCTAAGTATTTTATGTGCAGATTTCATCAATACTAGTGTATAAATGATGGAATTCACACTAAGATAATGGGGATTTCTTACCTTGAAGATGGTAGAGGTTGGAGGTCTTGAGAGAGTGGAGGAAAACCCTAAAATTCATCCAAATGAAGTGGGAAAAATAACCCCCAACGATTTTATATCAAAATAGGGTCGGGTTGAAAACAAGCCAAGATTTGCACAGCCCCGGCACATGGGGTGGCGAGGTAATGAAAAATGTGTCTAGAAACAAAATTTGGAAGTGCTCTGTTAATCTACACAACCACGCCTCATGGGGCGGCGCGGTAGTGTAAAATTCTACCAGCCTTTGGTAATTTGGTCATAACTTCTAGTAGGAGTGTCCAAAATGACGAACAGCTTGAAGTGTTAAAAAATAGACTCCAAGATATTTTATTTGATAGGTTGTGAATCACATAACACCTTATATAAATGTATATATGTTCGTCCAAAGTGTGGTCTTGTGCGTACTCGTCTGGAATTTTAGTCTATCATGTAATTTTCCAACTTGGCTTAGACTTAGGTCTCTTCTTGGACCCCAAATCACTTATGATATGCCTCGTACAATTATTATCATAACCAATTGATAACCATCATATTAATACTCATTTAATGCATCTACAATTGATTTAAATTTACGGGGTGTTATATTATCTCCCCCTTGGGATCATTCTTCCTCGAATGATTGCCCTGGCTGTATCTTCGTCTAACTCCGGACCTTTTATGGGTATGGTGGGAACATGAACTTTCATTAACAATTGCATACTAAACTGAATGAATACACGATTACTAAACTGATGATATACTAAACTGAATAGGTACTAGACTGAATGGCTACTAAACTGACTAAACACTGAAAGACATGGAGATTGTAATATAAGGTCTGAATGAGAAGGTTGGATACCTTCGACATTTCTACAAAATACCTACTAGCTAACAGAGCATAACACTAGCTCCATAGGGCATAATAATACGCATAACATGATACATATACATGAATACTTGTCTATTATGAATACGTGAATTCTGAACTAACGTGGATATATGAATACTGAACTGGCACGAATAATCGAGTGCTGAACTGATGTGAATATCTGATCACTGAACTCACATCAATATCTAAGTATTAAGTTGGCATGAATATCTGAGTACTAGACTGACATGAGTATCTGAGTACTGAACTGACTTGAATGTTCTAACATGAGATATGAATACTGGAAACACAACTGTCGTGACATGATATTTGAATACTGGAAACTTGAATGTTATAACATGACACGTGAAATACTGGTGTACAACAACTAACTATGGTGGAAATTCTAACTCATAAGCTACTTACCCGATCCTTCATAGGATCCTATATGGACCGATGTATCTAGGATTGAGCTTTCCTTTCTTCCCAAATCTTATAACACCTTTCTTAGGCAAAACTTTTAGAAACACAGAATCATCAACTTGAAACTCTAGGTCTCTATGTTGCATGTTCGAATAGGACTTTTGGCGATTCTAAGCTGTCTTCAGATGCTCTTGAATCAACTTGATTTTCTCCATAGACTGATTGACCAAATCTGGTCCTAGCAACTCTGCTTCGCTAACTTCGAACCAACTAATTGGCAATCTACACCTTCACCCATAAAAATCATGCTTTCAAAATGAGCGAGATAATCCTATTATAAGGTCCATATTTACCATCTCCACTAAAGGATGTGTGTGTTCTGAGATAAACATTTGGTTTTCTGCTACTCGACTTTCACTTGCTGACAATTCAGACACTTGGCCAGAAAGTCTACAACTTTCTTTTTGATGTCGTTCCACCAATAAATCTCCTTAATATCATGATACATCTTTGGGAAACCCAGGTGGATAGAATACCTGGAATTATGGGCTTCTAAGGTCTTCCTCCCTCGCTAAGTCCATCTATGGTTGGAACACACAATCTATCCTGGTACCTCAAAGTACCATCATCTCCCCCTTGTTCAAAAGCCATCATTTATGCACGTGAATCCCCTCTTTCGGCTACAATTATGGATCATCAAACCGTTTCTCCTTCACTTCAGCTACTAAGGAGGAACATGTCATGTTCTAGATAACAACTCCACTATCTTTGGTGTCCGAAAGTCAAACTCCTACATTGGCTAAGCAGTGAACTTCTTTCAACATAGTTCTCTTGTCTACCTCATTGATGAGCTATACTTCCCACACTTGATTATCTTCTTAAGCACTTCCTGAAAACACTTATAGTATTATTGTGAACTAGTCTTTGACATGTACTTTAAATTTTAGAGCCTCGTGCAATGGCACTACCCCCATAACACATAAATGGGCATGATTTTGTAGCTTTTCTATGATCACTTTATCATCAATAACTAAGCTCGGTGATCAGTCTACTCACTTTGTGTTTCTTACACATTCAAGACATAACATATTCCTTGAAGTAATTATTCAATTTTCCCTCATTACCGAACTGATTTTCTTTTTCATATTCCATGCTAATTATTCGAGTTTCAAATCTCTAACTGAACTTATTTAAAATTTTCACATCACCCCTTAGACCAAAGATCTTATACTTGCGGATCCTTCTCTTTTTGTTGGATCCAAATAACTTTTCTTATTTTCTGCAATTCTTTGCACTCTACGACTCATCTTCCAACTTACTTCTGAGATAGAAGAACTAAATTATTCACATAACGGAAAGCTAATGTATTCACAACTATCATACACAATCTTAATAATTTAACTCTTCTCACACCGTCAATCTTGGAGAAACCACATTTCGATAATTCCTAAAGGCTATTCTTCTATAGGTTGGTCTCTCACTGCTAGTTGATTTTTTTTCCACTATCACTATACTTCGAGTTTAACTTAAACTGTTTGGGTTCTAACACATGTTCGATATTTCAAACTATCATCCACTCACTAGAATTAACCTGGCTAAGTGAATCAAATCTCACCTTTACTAGCTCTGCTGAAATTGCTAATTCACTGTATTTACTCAAAAATTATTTACTATTCTTTTACGAACCACTTGCTAGCATCATGTTTTCTTGCTCTTATTTGAATAACCAAATTGAAGCATAAGGTTTATCCTAACTTCCTTCATCATCTGACAATATTCTTTTGTCGTACACTATCATTCTTTTTGAACTATGTACATGGATCACACTTAGGGAGATTTCATATGTCTTAAACAAAATTGATATATCTAACCCCTAACTTTCTATATACTTAAAAATCATATCACATTATAAACATTCGGGGTAAACACTTAGTCACATAACTTAAGGGGAATTGTCATATCCTTTTATCTCACAATAATACCTAATACTTATAGTAACTTACTAAGGCGGTATGATGTGTGGCTATAATTCATGGTTTTTTCACATTATATGCTTTGCGTTTTACATGCTTTAATGTTAAAATACACTTTGTTTGAGCGTAATGGAAGTTATTTTATGTGTAGGTGCATCAGAAATGAAAGTAGAGCTGAAGGGATGCTTAAACGTCGAAAGTGCGCTCGAGAACGGTGAAAAGGGGAAGCCGTGCAAAAGCCAGCTTGACCAGGCTTTAGCCTGGCTAGGCCAACTTAAAGCCAGGCCTAGCCAGGCGTTATCCAAGCGAAGCCAGCTTAAAGCCAGGCCTAGGCTGGCGTTATCCAGGCAACGCCAGGCCTAAGGACAAGCCTAGTCCGAGTTTGAAGGTTTTAATTGTTTCCCGACTTGACTTGGAGTTGACCTACACGTTTAGGGCTTGTCCCAAACATATAAATAGACCCAAAAACACCACTTTGAAGGACTTTTGCAACCGGAGGCAAGTAGGACGCTGAGTGGAGCCCAACTAAATTACATTGTGACCAAGAAGGAGATGCTAGCAATGGTGTTCGCATTTGACAAGTTCAGGTCATACTTGATAGGTTCGAAGGTAATTGTTTATACTGACCATGTTGCTCTCAGGTATTTAATCGAGAAGGAGTCAAAACCGCGCCTGATTCGATGGGTGCTACTGCTGCAAGAATTTGATTTGGAAATCCGAGACCGAAAGGGAACGGAGAACCAAGTAGCTGATCATTTGTCTAGGCTGGAAGGAGCTGAGAAAAAGGTTGAGGTAGAAGAGATTCTGGAAACTTTCCCAGATGAAACACTACTATCCACGAGCCTTGAGGAAGCGCCATGGTATGCAGACATTGCGAACTACCTGGCGAGCGGTATTGTTCCTTATGACCTTTCCTCTGTTCAAAAGAAAAAGTTTTTTCATGATTGTCGCATGTATTATTGGGATGAGCCTTATCTGTTCAGGATTTGTGTTGATAACATGATCCGGAGATTTATCCCCGAGATAGACCAATCTTCTATTTTGTAGGCATGTCATACGTCACCATATGGTGGGCACTTCGGGGGAGTAAGGACAGCTGCGAAAGTCTTGGAGTCGGGCTTCTACTGGACAACATTGTACAAAGATGCACATCTATGGATAAAGGGGTGTGATGAATGCCAACGAACCAGGAATATTTCCCGTCGACATGAGATGCCTATGAACCCAATTCAGGAGGTAGAAGTGTTTAATGTGTGGGGGATCGATTTCATGGGGCCGTTCGTCAGCTCATATGGCAATAAAGTATATACTCGTCGTTATAGACTACATGTCCAAATGGGTGGAAGCTGCAGCACTCCCTACAAATGATGGAAAGGGGGTAATTGGTTTTTTGAGAAAGAACATATTCACCTTATTTGGCACCCCAACTGCAATAATTAGTGACGGAGGCACTCACTTTTGTAATCGAGCCTTAGCAAAGTTGCTGGAGAAGTATGATGTACGCCACAAGGTGGCCACACCATATCATCCACAAACAAGCGGGCAAGTGGAAGACTCAAATAGAGAAATAAAGAGTGTGTTGACTAAGAGTGTGAATGCTACTAGAACAGATTGCGCGGGGAAGTTAGATGATGCACTTTGGGCTTATCGAACCTTTTTCAAAACTCCAATCAGCATGTCGCCATACAAGTTAGTGTTTGGGAAGGCGTGCCATTTACCGGAAGAGTTGGAGCATAGAGCTTGGTGGGCGTTGAGACAGTTGAATCTTGATATTGAAGTTGCGGGAACAAGTAGAGTAACGGAGCTACACGAGCTTGATGAATTCAGATATCATGCTTTTGAGAGCACGAGATTATACAAGGAGAGAATGAAGATGATACATGATAGAAATATTATTGAGAGGAATTTTAAACCCGGAGATACAGTATTGCTATACAGCTCAAGACTAAGGTTATTTCTGGGCAAATTGAAATCACGATGGTCAGGGCCTTTTCGTGAGGTTGAAATTAACCCCACGGGTGCTGTAGGGACTGCTGCGAGTAATGACTCTCGCACGTTCAGAGTCAATGGGCACATATTAAAACATTATGTGGGCATGGATGAAGCAAAGGTAGTGTCAGTGACCCATTTGATTGAGCCTTCGAGGTTGAGCGTACTTTAAATGCGCTTATCTGCGCCGTGCCACAACGTTAAATCAGGCGCTTCATGGGAGGCAACCCATTGATTTGTTGTATTCGTCGTGCCACGTAACTAAGGCGCTTGTTGGGAGGCAACCCAATTCGTAGTTGATTTTAGTGTAATTAGAATTTTTCTTTTTATTTTTAGATACTAATAAGTTTGCAGATGAGTTTAGGCGAGTCGAGCAAGGTTTAAACGTCACGCGAAGTCAGGAAAACACCAGAGATAGCCCGGCCTTAGGCTGGTGTCTCTTGGCTAAATCTAGGGTCAGCCAGGCCTTAGGCTGGCTTCGCCTGGATAACTTCAGGTCAGCTAGGCCTTAGGCTGGTGACGCCTGGATAATGCCAGGGTCAGCCAGGACTTAGGCTGGTGACACCTAGGTAACGCCATGCACGTATTTTTTGCCCTCTTTAAGTTATTTTGTCCTATTTTGGTCGACACAAATATCACAAACACACCCTCACTCACTAAGACACTCTTCAAGCAAACCCTAACCTCACTTCCATCAACACAGACCAAGTTCTACAAGAAATTTCACAAGCACACAAACACATTGCACAAATTGATTGTTCACCCACACACAATCACCTTCCACATAGAGGTCAAGCTTCATCTTGCTAGCCCTTCACACTCATCCGAAATTCTAAGTCAATCTACTCCTCACGAATCTTCAAAGGTATGATTCTATCTCTTTTTTTTGGTAACTTCGAGTTGGAACATGTGTTGAGTGGTGGTTGTTCTTCATTATTGGTTATTCTTCTTTGTTGCATGTGATTCATTAAGGGTGGTTGTTCTTCAGGGCTTTATGGTGTTTGTGTTCCCCAATCCCATGAACCCCTTAGGAATGGTGTTGAGTTTGTGAAAATATGTGGTAGTACGGAACTCCCAAGCCGATTTGGGAGGATAAGGCAATACCTTAAGTCCATAAGAACTTCTATAGCACTAGTGCTCGTCAAGTGTTCGGTGAAATGCCTCAATGTCATTTGTAGTCCCTGATGGAGCCCGAGTCTCTGGGATTGGTAATCTTGTGCTATGTAATCGTGTACCACATTAACATCTTAAGTGTGGGGTGGCTCACAGGTAGCCAATGTGCTGTTGTTTGATTGTAATGTTAAGAAAATGCGAGGTGAAGTCCGAGTAACCTTGGCAAGGTTGGGGAGCTGATGTGTGTATTTTGTAATGTAGCATTATCTGACTATTGCTCGTTTGTGTAGGAACAAAGATGCCGCAGAAAAGACACATGCAAGGGAAAGGCTACTTCATTGGCCCAAGCTAAAGCAAAAGCGACCTCGGTACCTCCTCTAAAGAAAAGAAAGGAGGGAGAAGTTGCCTCTAGTATGACTGGTGTCCAAGCGGTGGCAGCTGTAGCTGCCATGCATACACAACCCCCAGGCCAATGGGAATTTGGCATAAACAGCATACCTCCACAGACGAGGGATTGGTACAAGCGCTGTAGGCCTAAACATATCCATCTGGAGGGGGCTATACAGGAACGCAGTGTGAAAGCAAAGTATCTGACTATTTTGAAAGGCATCCAGGATCTGGGGTTGAGCTATGTTTTTAAAAACACAGGGGACATCAACCTCAACTTAGTCAGGGAATTCTATGCAGGGTTTGATCCACTGGACACTGAAGAGTTGGTGCCAATCCGTGGACGCCTGATTGATTTTTCAGCCAAGGCCATATGTTATTTCTTAGGTGCTCCAAATGTTCCGGTGGAGCCACTAGAGCAATTCATTCGCAGGCCTACTTATAGAGAGCTGAGGCACACACTTTGTGGAGTCGACTCTACTACTGCATGGGTTCGGGACAAGGAAACGAATCGTCACAAGAGGTTCCCCAAAAAGAAGATGAAGGCGGAGGCTCAGGTGTGGCTCAAGTTGATAAACGCACGACTCCTACCATGCAATCATGACACGCTTGTAAGCCGTGTGAGGACCTGTGTACTATATTTCCTAATGACAGGGCAGAGGGTGGATGTGGGTCACCTGATTCACCACCAGATGGAATAAGTGAGAACGAGTAAAAAAATTGATCGAATGCCATTTCCCAATTTCCTGACTCGGTTCCTACTGCATGAGAGGGTTGAGGTAGAGCCTGAATTTGACCACACTATTGATTAGCTCATCTGACAAACCGACATCACTAATCTCCGGCTGAGAGGCGAGGCTGGGACACTAACACGTGTTGAGCGCAATGTGTGCGATGACAGTTTCATGGCCCATCTTTATGGGATGATGGATCTACAGCTGCGGATAGGGGGTCGCCCAGCCACATCTGAGGAGAGGACTGATTTGGAGCTGCAATAGCCGCTCAACGCCCCTGCTCAACAGTTGGTTGGTGTAGGAGAGGGATTCACACTCCCCGCTTATGAGGATGTCAACACACCGGAGCAGTCTGAGGCTGAGCCAATGCAGTCAGATGATGAGGGAAATGGTGATGATGAAGAGGACGAACATGATGAGGAGTGGAGAGCGTCAGATGATGATGATGCTGCTTGACCAGGGAGTTTTCTTGCACCCTACTCTGTTATTTCTTTTTTTGTCTAATTGTGCATGCACTAAGTGTCGCACCCCCTTTTTCTCGCGAAATCAGGTTTCGACATTTCTTGGACAACTCCTTTTTGAGAGGGTAAGGAATTAGAATTGGAAGATTCGCCACCTAACGTATTAAGGTGTGCGTTAGGGCTCAAAATTACCTGGTTTACATCACTAGAGATCGGGTAAGGGCTCAAAATTACCTTGAGTGGAAGGTGTTAGGCACCTCTCGAGGTTCACGACAGTGGGTCCTGGCCGAAATTGAACTATGAATTAGTCTATTAAGAAGCGAGGGATTACTTAATAGGGATGGGGGGTCCTAAGTTTTTTAGCCTAAAGGATCACCCCATGAAACATAAATAATACTTCGTAACTCCCTCGAGTCGGGGTGTTACTCATATTATTCAGCGGGCATAGACTATCATATCCTGCTACCCGATTACTATCTTTAAGTTGTTACCTAAAGGACACTAGTTGATTCTAAACCGTACCTTATGCGTGCACTACCCGTCTCATACCGATGGTCCTGGAGGCGTTGGGACCTCTATCTTGGATGGTTCTATACTCAGCTTAGGTTGCTCAAAATGTGAAATCTAAGCGACAAACAAAACAAATAGGACTTTCAAATAAAGAACAAGTATGGGCTCACATTGACCTCCACACATAGGCAACAAAAGCACGCAATTGAATCAGCAAACTTTATTAACTTTGGAATCCTATAGGCAGGATATCTACGTGAGAAAAATAGAGTATAAAGGCAGTCTTATTAAGGCTAGCATTAAGACCTATTTGTTTGCCTACTAATTTTATCCAACATGAATCTGGGCACTTCAGGCTGTAATATGTCACAATTATAAACCCAGAGTCATTATTAAGTCCTACAGATACGTTGCCAAAGTGAATGACAATATCGGCTGAATTCAGAATCGATCAACAGGATCCTATAGGCATGATTTCTATGAGTTTATTAATTACAGACCTATAGACATGGTTTCTGGGTGTAGCATTGATTTTAACTCGTAAAGATAGATTTTATTTCCTATAGGCATGCTTTCTAATTGTTGAATTGACTTGACCCTAAATTTGAAATTGATTTTAGTCATATAGGCATGATATCTGTTGCTGGATCGATTTAAACCCCATAGGCATGATTTCTAGGTTTGAATGGATTTAAATCCTATAGGCATGATATCTATTAACTGTGTACGGGCAGAAATGAAACAAATTGCCAGGAAGGGCAGTTAATCCAAACAACAAGATCCTATAGGCATGATTGCTAATGCACATTTGTTGAAAATATGTATAGGTCCTATGAATAGGATTTCTAATGTAAAGAATTGAACGAAAGCCCAATAAGCAGGATCACTAGTATGCAACCGTAAAATAAATGGAATCACACAATCATGTGAAGGACAGAATCATGCTGAGAACTGAAACAGGCTAGTCAAGCAAAGCATATGGAATTTGCGAAGGTTAGGGCATAGCAGTTAAGTGAGAAAGAAAATAAGTATCACATCAATGAGGTTCCAGAATAATTTTGGCCTTGGCATTCAGCTAGCCAAAGTCAAGAGACACTTAGCACAGAAATCAGAGCAAGAGATCAAGAGAGAGCTTAATCTTTTTAGTGAGAATGAGAGAGTTCGAGTCTTCTCTAGAGGGGAAAGGGAGAGGGGTTTAAATAGTACACGACTAGGTAGATGAACAAGGTAATGAATCAGTCTTACACAAATAAGGAATGGGAATAACTCCAAAATCAATCAAAGTCGGAGTTCAATCAAATAGTAACATTTAAATTAGGGAAAGCATTATACATAATCAATAAGTAGTCAAGCACCAGATCAAATAAGGTAAGTAAATAATAAGAACAGGTAAACCGAAAAAAATAAGGCAATATCAGTATCGTACAAGAAAGGAAAATTGGAATCTTAGCAAATATTTCCAAACCATAATTTGGGGTAGGTAAAAATTAATAAAAAATTAACACCAGAGTTAACGACAAATAGACAGAAATATTAAAAGAGATAATTAAATAATCAAAACCCTAGAAAATAGGCAGAAATACAAAGACATATAGACGGAAATAATTAGGGTAAGTGAAATCATTCAAAAGTAATAAAGGAACTATAATAGATACATAGAGACGAAGCAACAGATTTGGTTCGTTTTTGAAAATCAAAAACCTAATTTTAGGGTAAATGAAATCGGTCAGAAATAGTAAAGAAATCATAAACACAGAGATAGATATAATAGAACATTAAAGGAAAAATACAAAAGAATAAAAAATCACTTTAGATCTGGAAAGATATGAACCCTAGTTTTAGGGTATAAAAGATTCAACCAAAAATAGACATATTCTACGAGTACAAGGTAAATAATAACATTAAAGCAAACCAAAAATGAACCAGAATCTGTATTGAACCAAAGATCCAAAACCCTGACTGAAAGATACCAAAAATATTCGTATTTCACAGAGGTTAGGATGAACACACACAGAAATAACCAAACTATGAAGAGATTTTGAACCAGATCTGGTTCGAATCTCTCGAGATCAACTTGCCATTTGAGGCAAACCAGTTTAAGTAACATCAAAGATGGATAGTAGGTAAAGAAATAAGGCCAAATAAGGCATGGAATCAATAGATGATTCCATTTCTGGCCGGATTTGAAGGGGGAATGGTGACAGCGGGTTATGGTTTGAGATAGTGAGAGATGAGGACGAGAGTGCTTGAGGGCAGCAGAGACAGGATAATGGGGATTAGGTTTGGGTTTGGTTAAGTTAAAAAGGGCGGATGTATTGTGGACCGTTGATCTTAGAGATCAACGGTCCTGATTTAAGGGGTTTCTTGGTCGGGTGGTTTAATTGGGTAGATGTATTTGGGCTGATGGGTTTTGGGTTGGTGTAGGGGAGTGGTTTGGGGTAATTGGGCAGGTTAATGTATTGGTCTGGGTAGGTCCTAAATTGATTTAAAAAAAGGCTAGATTTTAAATACCCAATTAAATCAGTAAAGTAATTTATAAAAATAATTAACAAATATAAAAAATGTCATTTGTGCATAAAAATGATTTAAAATAATTACTTACCATTGTAAATATATAAAAAGTTATTTTCTGTATAGATAATATAATTATGCATATATATGGGCTATTATTGCAAAATATATAATTTTAGCCTTAAAAATGCAAATGTAATTGTAAAAATGCAATTAAAATATTTTAGCACTATGTGGGCATAAATGATAAATTTAGATGATTAAATCATCATAAAAATAATATGAGGGATAATTATTGGATATTTGTATAATAAAAAATGCAGAAATAAATTGATTTAAAGCCTTCAAAATTATAGAAAAATTTTAAAAATACTTGTGCATATTTGTAAATCTAATAATAATGCATGTGCACTATTTTGAAAATATATATGCATATTTAAAGATATATGAGGGGGAAGTTGGGTAGCAATAGCAGCCTCTCTTTATCCGGGAAGGATGAAGGAGTTGTCGGGTAAAGAAATGATCGATTTTGACTGAATGGGGTATTTTTAAAATATGGGCTGCACCCTAGTCTTTGATCTGCCTACATATCCTTGGTTTTACAGGACTCATGCAATGTGTAGTTCTGGAACAAATGATGAACGAAACTGATGGAATTGTTACAAGAATGGTCGTATGTTTTGGAAAGGGTTCCTTTTGGGAAGGATAGTACCGGATGGGTTTGTGCAAAGTTATGGATATGAATCTGAAGCATAACGGATGTATCACAGGGCATAACGAATGTATCACAGGGCAGGTATCTGAACGGTCATAGAGTGAAGGTGAGTGATTGATGGGAATCGATTACGTTTGAAATAATGGCCGGGTGTACATGGTATGAGCAGAAACCGGAGCGAAGGTTTCTCGCGTAAAGAACGGTTACTTCCTGGATCACCTGCAAAACTTAAAAACACGACGCATGCAAGTATATAAATTATTGCGAGAATTTAAACATGATGCAAATTCCCTTTTGGACCATGAAGGTTGTCTTTGGACAGCGAGGATGACGTCCTTAGACAATGACGTGCCGGGCCATGAATCATGAGATAAAGGATTTGCAGGCCATGAAATAATGTTCTCGGGCCATGAGAATGGTGCCTCTGAACCATGACACCTTTGAATAATGATGTGCAATATTGAGAGATCCTCATGCCATGACATGGTGTCTTCAGGCTATGAAGATAATGCCTTCGGACTATGAAGCCTTTGGATAAGTTGGCTATACATCGGCCCATGAAGTGCGGAGACATGATACCAAAGGTGATAACAAGACAAAGCTTAGTCTTGTTTGGGGGCAGAGCTTAGCCCCGAGAGAAGAGGATAATGCAAGGGTTAGAATAGAGCAACATTTGTGCAAAGGGAGACACTGCCTAGTCTCATGAGAAAGCAGTGCTTAGCCTTATGCAAATGTGGAGGCAGGGCTTAGCCTCACACAAGAATTGAGACAGGGTTTAGTCTCATGCAAAGAGAAGGAAATGCTTAGCCTTATGCAAATATGGAGGAAGGGCTTAGCCTCATGCAAGAATTGAGACAGGGCTTAGTTTCATGCAAAGAGAAGGCAATGCTTAGCCTTATGCAGATATGGAGGCAGGGCTTAGCCTCATGCAAGCTTTGAGATAGGGCATAGTCTCATGCAGAGAGAAGGCAATGATTAGCCTTATGCAAATATGGAGGCAAGGCTTAGCCTCATGCAGAGAGAAGGCAATGCTTAGCCTTATGCAAATATGGAGGCAGGGCTTAGCCTCATGCAAGATTTGAGACAGGGCTTAGTCTCATGTAGAGAGAAGGCAATGCTTAGCCTTATGCAAATATTGAGGCAGGGCTTAGCCTCATGCAAGAATTGAGACAGGGTTTAGTCTCATGCAAAGAGAAGACAATGCTTAGACTTATGCAAATATAGAGCAGGGCTTAGCCTCATGCAAGAATTGAGATAGAGCTTAGTCTCATGCAACGAGAAGGCAATGTTTTGCCTTATGCTAATAGGGAGGCAGGGTTTAGCCTCTTGCAAAAATTGAGACAGGGTTTAGTCTCATGCAAAGAGAAGGCAATTCTTAGCCTTATGCTAATAGGGAGGCAGGGCTTAGCCTCATGCAAGAATTGAGACAGAGCTTAGTCTCATGCAAATAGAAGGCAATGCTTAGCCTTATGCAAATAGGGAGGCAGTGCTTAGCCTCATGCGAGATTTGAGACAGGGCTTAGTCTCATGTAGAGAGAACGCAATGCTTAGTCTTATGCAAATATGGAGTCAAGACTTAGCCTCATGCAAGAATTGAGATAGATCTTAGTCTCATGCAAAGAGAAGGCAATGCTTAGCCTTATGCAAATATGGAGGGAGAGCTTAGCCTCATACAAGAATTGAGAGAGAGCTTAGTCTCATGCAAAGAGAAGGCAATGCTTAGCCTTATGCAAATAAGGAGGCAGGGCTTAGCCTCATGCAAAGAGGAGGCAATTCTTAGCCTTTGCAAATTGGGAGGCAGGGTTTCGCCTCATGCAAGGATTGAGATAGAGCTCAGTCTCGTGCAATGGACAAATAGCAAATAGGAGCAGAATATTTCTTAGCTGGAGATATATTTGTGCTTGGCGGCCTGGTTGTTATGAAGGTAATGATTTTAAGGCGCACGTACTGGTGGTTATTCCTTGTCCCTGCATCCAAAGAAAAATCGTGAGTTTTGTTGGGGAGGTTGGTTCGTGCCTTTCTCTGCTTGTTTTGCTTTGCTCTGCTCTGGAGATCCTGCTCGAGTTACCCTGGGTAACACCTAGCTACCATAGAAAATAAAGTAGAATAAGCACTTATTTGATGAAATAGAGTTATTTTAGAAAACATAGTGGTATATAATATCAAGTAAATTAGATGAACTAATGACTGTGACACTTTTAGAGACATCGCGGCTTTCTTTGCGTTAGAATTTGAGGTTACTCTTCAAAATTCTGCCCCAGTTTAGTAAGTGATCCTTCGGTCGTTCTGCATGTAACGGAGTTTGTTGGGTCTGTTCCGGAGTTTTTAGAACCCTCCTCAAGATTCTGCCTCAGTTACTTTACCAATTTTCTGACTATCTTACACAGGATAACGTCGGCTGTACTTGCTCCGGAATTTTGAGGGTCCTCAAAATTCTGCCCCAGTTTCTAGTTCTTTGAAAATGAAGATTTTACTAATATGTGACCGTACCCACAGGGCTGCCTATGTATCCCCTCTTAAACGGGAATCAGGTCAACCGTAGTTCAATTACATCAGATGAAGAAATTAACAATCTGAATGTAGTATCTTTTGACTGCGTCTGAATTGATAGGTTTTGGCTAGACTTCTCCATCTATTTCTGCAAGTATGAGTGCTCCTCCTATTAGTACCCTGTGAACCATGTAGGGCCCTTGCCAATTGGGTGAAAATTTTCCTTTAGCTTCAGCTTGATGTGGGAAGATTCGCTTCAATACTAGCTGCCCTGTGCGAATTTTCTTGGTCTGACCTTTTTGTTATAAGCTCTAGACATTCTATTCTGATAAACCTGACTATGACATACTGCATTCATCCTTTTTCCATCTATGAGGGCTAATTGCTCATAGCGGCTCCTTATCCATTCTGCATCACTGAGTTCGGCTTCTTGTATGATCCTTAAAGAAGGAATTTCTACCTCGGCGGGAATGACAGCTTCGGTACCATAAACCGGCAAATAAGGAGTTGCCCCATTTGAGGTGCGGACTGTGGTACGGTATCCCAATAAGGCGAATGGTAACTTCTCGTCCCATTGCTTGTGATTTTCTACCATTTTCCTTAGTATCTTCTTGATATTCTTGTTGGCAGCTTCCACGGCTCCATTCATTTGAGGTCTGTATGCTGTGGAGTTTTGTGCTTGATTTTGAAAGTTTCACACATGGATTTCATCATATCACTGTTGAGATTGGCGGTATTATCAGTGATGATGGACTCGGAAACCCTGAATCGACAAACAATACGTTCCCTGACAAAATCTGCGATGACTTTCTTGGTTACCGCTTTATAAGATGCAACCTCTACCCATTTTATAAAGTAATCGATGGCCACTACAATGAACCTGTGCCCATTTGAAGCAATGGGATCGATCGTACCGATGACATCCATTCCCCAAGCGGTAAAAGGCCAAGGTGCACTTGTTGCATTGAGCTCATTTGGTGGTACCCTTATCATGTCTGCATGTATCTGGCATTGGTGGCATTTCTGGACATATCGGATGCAATCTGTTTCCTTAGTCATCCAAAAATATCCAGCTCTGAGTATTTTCTTGGCTAGAACAAGACCGTTCATATGTGGTCGACAGGTTCCGACATGTATTTCCTCGAGCAATTTGGAAGCTTCTTTGGCGTCAACACACCTTAATAGTCCTAGATCAGGTGTTCTTCTATACGAAATTCCTCCGCTTTGGAGAAATGATTGGACAGTTTACGCAGTGTACGTTTCTGAGTATGGTTTGCCTGCTCTGGGTATTCTCTTTTCGTCAAATATTCCTTGATGTCGTGGAACCATGGGTTTCCGTCCGTTTCTCCTTCAACGTGAGCACAATAAGCTAGCTGACCATGGATCCTAACTGGGATGGGATCGATAAAATTCTTGTCCGGATGCTGTATCATGGACGACAAAGTAGCCAGTGCATCTGCGAACTCGTTTTGGATTGTTGGAACATGTTTGAATTCTATCTTCGTGAACCTCTTCATCAGTTCTTGCACATGATATAGGTATGGTATTATCTTGGTGTTTTTCGTAGCCCATTCTCCCTGAACTTGATGTACTAGAAGATCGGAATCACCAATTACCAGCAACTCTTGTATATTCATGTCGATGGCCAAATTGAGCCCCATGATGCAAGTCTCATATGCTGCCATGTTTTTTGTGCATGGAAACCTAAGTTTTGCAGATACCGAATAATGTTGACCTGTCTCTGACACCAAGACCACTCCAATACCCACTCCTTTGAAGTTTGCAGCTCCGTCGGAAAACCTTCTCCAACCGTCGTAGGCTTCAGCAATGGCCTCCCCTACGAATGACACTTCTTCGTCAAGAAAATACATTTTTAGTGGTTCGTATTCTCCTCCTACAGGATTTTTAGCAAGATGGTCTGTCAACGCTTGTCCTTTGACTTCTTTCTGAGTTACATAGATGATATTAAACTCACTCAACAATATCTACCATTTGGCCAGCTTCCCGGTAGGCATAGGCTTCTGAAGATGTACTTCAGAGGATACATTCTTGATATGAGGTATGTGGTATAGGCATAGAAGTAATGCCGGCATAGAAAGCACGGCAAATGCGTTCTAGCAGAGAGTACCGTGCTTCATAAGGTGTGAACTTCTTACTCAAGTAATATATGGCTTGATCCTTTCTTCCTGTCTCGTCATGTTGTCCCAAAACACAACCGAAAGCCCCATCTAGTACGGACAAATAGAGTAGCAAAGGTCTCCCATGTTCTGGCGGGACTAGGACTAGTGGCGTGGACAGGTATTCCTTAATTTTGTCAAAAGCCTTTTGACAATCCTCAGTCCAACCGGTTTCAGCATCCTTCCTCAACATTTTGAAGATGGGTTCACATAGTACTGTGGGTTGTGCTATGAAGCGGCTGATGTAATTGAGGCGTCCCAAAAAGCTCATCACGTCCTTCTTGTTCTTTGGTGGTGCAAATTCTTGTATAGCTTTAACTTTTGACGGATCCAACTCGATTCCTCGGCGGCTAACGATGAATCCCAACAATTTTCCTGCAGGAACCCCGAATGCACATTTTGCGGGGTTCAGTTTTAAATTGTACTTCTGTAGTCTTTCAAAGAACTTCCTCAACTTTGCTATGTGATATGTGGCCCTCTTGGATTTGATGATGACTTCTTTAACGTATACCTCTATTTCCTTGTGTACCATATCGGGAAGATGGTCGTTATGGCCCTCATATAGGTGGCTCCAGCATTCTTCAGACCGAATGGCATCATTTTATAACAGTACACCCCCCATGGAGTAATGAAAGTTGTTTTCTCTGCGTCTTCTTTGTCCATCCAAATCTGATGATAACTCGCGAAGCAATCTACAAAGGATTGGAGTTCATGCTTGGCGCAATTGTCAATCAGAATGTGTATATTTGGCAGTGGGCAATCGTCCTTTGAACTTGGTTTGTTTAAATCACGATAGTCAACACACACCCTGACTTTCCCATCTTTCTTCGGAATCGGTATGATGTTGGCTAACCAGGTTGGGTACTCAACTACCCTGAGGACTTTGGCTTTGATCTGCTTAGTGACTTCTTCCTTGATTTTTAGGCTCATGTGTGGTTTGAACTTTCTGAGTTTTTGGTTCACCGGCGGACACATTGGATTGGTAGGCAACTTATGAGCTGTCGCGCCCCCTTTTTTCCCTCCCTCGCGGGGGGAGAAGTCCGGGTTTTGACATTTCATGGTGGTAATAACTCTTTTCCTTTTGGGAATTGGGTATTTGAAAAGTCGCCACCTAACGAATTGTGGTGCGTTAGGGCACCTTGAGCAATTAACTCATGGACTAGTTTGCATTACCAAATATTAGGGTAAGGGCTCGAAATAACCTCGAGGGAAAGGTGTTAGGCACCCCTCTTGGTCCACAACTGTGGATCCCGATCGAACTTGTACTTACGAATTAGTCCATTAACAAAATAAACAGTTAAAGCAAGTAGAGCATGTTGGGCATTGTATAACTCAAATAATAAAATAAAAATTTAAACAAGTTGTGTGCATAAAAGTAAAGCTTCAAGTAGAGAGAATTTGGGAGAGGGGTCCTAGGTTGATTAGCCTATAGGATCACATCAGTACAATGCCCGGTAATCACTCCTTGGAAAGGGGCTACGCCTGGCATTAGCGCACCGGTCATCATATACATCTCTACCCTCCCATCTCTTTAGTGGTCATGCAAAGTGAGTGTTGGTCAATGATCTCTATTGCGTGTTGCTACGCGTCCCTTCTTAAGGTCTTTGAGGGATTTAGGACCTCTACCTATGGTTCTATACAGACCCCTAAAGTTTTAAAAGGTAAAAATACTAAGGCGACAAGCAAAACAATTAGGACTTTTAGCACATAAGATAGAGGGAGCAATTAGAGGCTCAAAGTTTCCTCCTCAAACAAGACACAGAGACAACACGACTCAAACACAATTAGGGATTTTCTATTAAAAGTATCTTAAGGCAGGATGCCTAGGTGAATATACAGAAGGCAAGCAATTTATTTTTTATAAACTCAGGAGTAATAACCCTTGTTATACCCCATTTTAACATGGGTCAAATTAGAGTATAACCTATTGGAGAAAAACTGAGGTTTAATTAATTTTAAGAGTCACACCTAATTATTTTAACGGTGAATTAGGACACCAATTTAAGCTAAATAATGCTTAAAGTTAACTCTATTTATGGCCTACTTAACCTTAAGATTATGGGCAAGGGTTCTAATTAATCCTATAGGGAAGGTTGTAAAAACACCCCATATGATCCGTTAATTACGGTTAACCGGCCAAACTTAGATTAATTAATCTAATGCTAAGTACTAAAAATATTTGCATATTAGAAAATCAGGTGTCCATCATAGTTGAAAATTTGTATATTATCCTTGTACAAAAGCAATTAAAACTTGTTTGTCCAAATCGTAAAGAGTTTATGAATAGAAAAGGAGAATTAAGTTGTTTGGACATATTAGAATTGAAAACTTATTCGACTCCAAATAATCAAGAAAAGTTCATCTGGATAAAAACGGTCCTACCGCTACAACAAAGTTTAAAACATATTTTGAATTAAAAGGGAAATACCTTGGTGATGTGACAACTTGGAGGAATAATAGAATTTAAAGAAAATCACTTTTTATTTATCCCAAAGGAAAAATAGATTCCAAATCCTAAATCACAAAGATGTTTCTGCTTTTACACTCAAAGAAAACAAAAGCTTAAACACTACCAAATTGAGTCTATATTTGTAGTAGAAAGAGCAGCTCTGATCGATTGAGAATGATTAATCGGGTCTCAAAATTACTTAATATAAATTGTTAAATATTCTATCCCCTCAACCTTATATTCTATAAATATTTCTACTACTAATTAGAGGTAACATTCTAAGTAATTTAAGGCTTGAGCATGCAAAAAGAAGCCTCCTCCGGCAAAACATATAAATGAAATGTTAGTCAGCAGAAAGTGAATCCAGAGCAGAAGGAATAAGACAAAATAAACAAGCAATTTTCCTATTCGATTCTTCGGAAGTACAAATCTCGGAGTCCCGCTATTCAAGAAGTGGGACGAGATTGGTGCTGAGTTCGCTTCGCATCGGCGTTGAGTCTCTCCTGAGACTCTTCGGCTCCGGTGCGTATGACATGCAAAGAAAAGGTGAAATAAAAGAATTAGAGAAGTGATTTGAATCGTAGCAACGATACAACAATTGAAGATAAATTTATTCCACAAGGTTTACTCGCGCGAAATCACACAAAAACATTACCATATTATAAGCATATTTTGGGATCATATTGTTAAACTTTATAATCTAAACACGGCCATGTAACATCAAATTTCAGAACTTATAGTGAGTTCATCAGGTGCATTATGCCAAAACAATGATATCTCTTCATTCAAAATTCTAAGAACATGATTTCTAATTTAACTGTCACTTTATCTACAACATGGATAAAAGGAGGTTAAAAGCTAAACTGAATATGTAAAATCACATCCAACTATTAACTCAACTCAACAGACATTTGCTAAATGAAACTCAAGTTATTAGGAAGTCATATTAATTCTATCAATAATACGCTCATGATACACTAGCGTTCGATTTTTACTTTTACTACACAGATCCAAAAAGATGAGGTGTTAAGAAATTCAGGTTTAACATAGATATAAGCATATATATTCAATTAGAAACTTATAGGCATGATTCTACATGGTGAAAATTTTATACACAATATCTAGTCCTATAAACATAATTTCTACCATTTTGAATAGGATTTAAAAGCTATAAACTCCCAGAACCCTTCCATTTTCATATTACGTTAAAATGAATAGATAATGTCAAATCCTATATAACTCAATGATTAACAAGTCCTATTATTAAATAGTTTACAAATGAAAGATTTTTAACATAAACCTCTACTTCCAAGACAATAGCAGTTTACAAGATACTTGATACACAGAGGAAAACTTTAACAGAACTCATCTAATATGCTATGTTAAAACTTAATATGTAACTAGTCATGTAATGCCTCTAACATACAGAAAAGAAAATACTAAGGCACTAAGTCTAACCAAAGCAACCAATACAGAGAAACAAACTTGAGTCAATGAACTTCTAAAATACGGATACCTATTGCCATGTTATCTAAATGAAAATGAAACTAACACATGTGGAAGCAAGGATTCGAGCAAATAATACCTAAATCAAAAGCAAGAAAGAGAAGGTTGCTGACATAGTTTTACCTAACAACATGGTTTATACTACAGTGTTTATACCCAAAGTTTACTTCCAGAATAAAATTCAAAAATACTTTGGAAACAGAAGGTATGCTAATCACGAAATCCTAAAGAGGATATTTTCTATTACAATTGAATAATAATAGCAAGTAACATGAGTTGGTCATGAACTTTTAACACAACAAGTATGTGCATAGTAGAGTCTTATTGACTTTTAACACAACAAGTATGTGCATAGTAGAGTCTTAAAGCATGAATTCCTCATTTCACTTCACCAACAAAATATCATTGACACATCTCATTATCACAGATAAAGAAGTAAACTTAAGATATGCTTTTTCTAAATAACACCATGTCTTAAACAGGGGAAAGAATATCGAAATAGTTAAGCCGCTATCGGATTCTAACATCGAACTTGCTATACTCGGCTGGCCGTCAAATACCGAAACGAACGGAAACAAACGCCTCTATTATGGCTAAACGCCAATAGAGAAAGAAATCGAAAGGGAGAGAGCTGACCCTTTTAAGAGTGTTTCTTTTAGGGATAAAACGAGTACCAACAGTAGATTTTTAGGAGTTAGTAACGGCAGCTAAAAATCCGAGCTGTGGGGTAGAGGGGGCGGCTCAAGCTCTAGTTTTCTGGTAAAAGGGCGGCTGAAGCTTAAGGTTAAAGGAGGTGCAACGGCTCCAAAAGCTCTGCCCCAATATATTGCAAATGCTAGTATTTATAGGTGAAGAAGTAGGGTTTGGGTCTTTTTGAGAGAATTCAAAATCGGACTTGAATCTTGATAAAAATGGCCGCGTGAATCCGAACGTTGGAGGCAAGACAGAGAATCGTCCTTTCTCTGAGATGGCTTTGATTTCTTTTCTTAAAATGATGAAGTCAATGTTGCTTTTTTGAAAGATGATCCATGTTTTGAAGCAAAAAAGAAGAAAGGGTGTGGGGAAGCCACGAGAGAGGAAGGCAAGTCTGAAAATTTCAGACGCTTTAGTCAATAAAGTAGGGTAGGATGGTAGCTTTTCTGTTGGAGTTGAAGCAAATATTTCAATATGATTAAAGAGATTTTGGAATCCAAATCAGAGATATTTCTAATATGGAAGAATCTGGAAAAGCTTTAGTCAAGGCTAATATTTTTTGGGCTGATTTAATATAGTTTTGGGTTATGCTCAGTTGGCTAAAGAACTGAAGCTTTACAAAATGAAATAATTGTTTGGATTGGAATTTCTTCCTCATAAACTTCTTTGGGCTTCTAATTAATATTACAAAGTTTTGCTAATGATATATATACTAATAAAATATTGTCTTACATTTAATAACTATAGAATTTAAAAGCAAAGTAACGACAAACTTGTTTAAAATAAAAAACTTGTGATAAAATATAGTAGTGATGTCAATGATGAAGGTAATTTTTATGATAATTCTAGAAATTCTAATAATTAGTGATAATGATAATAATAAATATAATTATAATAGTAGTTAGCAGTAGTCATAATAATATATATAGTAATACTAGTACTAATTCCAATGATAGTAGTAGTAGTGGTAGTAGTAATAGTGATATTAGGTAAATAATAATAATAATAATAATAATAATAAGGTCTAGTTTGTGCTAAAAATGGTAAAATAAATATCCTTACATTATTAGTGATATTAGAAGCTTAAAGAAATAGTTTGGAAGAAAGGAGGGACAAAATTGGATGTCAACAACCCTAGCAGTTGCCTATCGGTTTTTTGAAGCTGGTTAAGATCGGAAAAATATTTAAGCAATAGAAACAGTTTTAGAGTTGCAGTTTTGAAAACGCCCTTAGAGGCTTGCCTATAGGCGGAGTACTGACGATTGCATTTTATAGTAAAACAAGGCAGATTTTAAACAGACTTTTAAATCTCTATAAGCATGCTATCTAATGATAGATTAAAGCGGTTTTTGAAAGAACTAGTTTCAGAAAAATAAACCAATTTTGAAGGGAACTGAGCACGGATTGTATTGATTTATTTAAAACTTAGTTTAGGCAGAATTTCTGATGGCGTTCCCTATAGGCATGATACATAGTCCTTTAACACTGATTTTAAAGACTTGCAGGCATGAAAACATACATAAACACTTGTTATAACAGAATCTGGGTTAAGTTACAACCTATAGGCATGGCATCTACTTGTTAGGCTGATTTTAAGGCATTGAAGACATGATTTCTATTACGGAATTATTTGAAATCTATAGGCATGATTTCTAGCATGGTGAGATAAACATAACAAGATGTAAAGCCCTATAAACATGATTTCTACTTGGTAAAGCAATCAGATTAAAATGTAAAGTCCTACGAGCATGATTTCTACCCGTATTACTCCATAAACATGTAGTTACCCATCCCTTTCACTAGTTACCCCAATATCTGTTTACAAATTATTACAGACCATATGAATGAATTACATAAATAAATAAATAAATAAGAAAATAAGAAGTTATTCTATAGGGATCCTTCAATTAGGCATAGATTTCCAAAGCCTCCAATAGCCTCGAATGCCTAAATTCTATAGACAATATTATAGTCCAGGTGCATCGAAGTTCCCTAAGGATCTCAAGGATCCCGGGCAGTGCTTACACCTAGACTTGGTAACCAAATTGAATAAGTGCAGTGTGGAAGGGCCAACCTCAGTATGCCAGAGTTCAGAGGGTTCTCAAGAGGATCCCAAGGCAGTACACATACTGGAGGGGGCAGAACTTATTAACCTAGGAGCAAAATGAAAGTGCTTGAAAGGAGTTGAAAGGTTTCAGTGAAAAACTGTATTAAAAAGGAAGTTTGTTTGAAAGTAGGTTAGTAAAAAACCACAGAGGCAGTTTGAAAAGAGATTGAAGTAGTGAACAGAGTCCAAACACAACACCTTTAAGGCAGTTTCATACACAACCAGGAGTCACAGAACCAAAGCAATTTCAGTAGTCACAAACAGGGGTCAAGGGGTTTGGGGGATACATGGAGCATAGAATGGTAAGCACATAACAGGTAGAGATAATTGGCATAGACATGCTTAGAAACAACACAAAGGGGAAATACACTGATCCTAAAGAAGGGAAGTACATAACATGCTAATAATGTAAACATATTAACTGCAAATTTCACAGCAAAACCATAAATAGAAGCAAACTAGAAACAGGATGAACTGAAGCAACAAAAGAATCATATTGTTGTTGGAACTTTGAATTGAAACTAGAACATACCAGTAAGGAGGACAGTAAGCAAAAGTGAAGGGGCAGGAGAACACAATGGTTAGCCTTGGCTTGCAGCCGGCTAACTTAGAGCAGTAGCAAGTAGCACAAAAAGAGAGTAGAAAGTTTTAAGTGTGAGAGAGAGAGTTTTGAACCAAGAGTGTCCGTGTGCTGTGTTAATGAAAGACTAGGGTATTTATAGTTTGAAAGCAAGTAGCAAATAAGGTAAAAATCAGAGTTCATTAGTAATTATGGAACTCAGAATCAATCAGTCAGGAAATCAAGGTAAGTACTCCCTTTAATTGAGGAGTCGACTTCAAACGGTAATAAATATGTGACAACTAAGGAAGGAAATCGTATAAGGCTGAACATGATAATAAGGAAATATTTTCTGCATGGTACAAGCACATAATAGGTAATAGAGGCTAGGTTCAGCATATTCCAATAAAGGAAAGACTTAAGAAATCAATTGGTAGCATAATTGACCATAGAATAAGGTCAGAAACATTCTACAGGGTAAAATCAGTAGAGATATCATGCGAAATCAGTGAAAGATAAATCACAAAGATTCAAGGATTTAAAAGTAGAAAATAACACTGATTTGGCACAACTTTATAAGAACAAGCACATAGTAAGCAAAAACCAGAACTCCAAGAGGTCGAGTAGGAAAAAAATCACATATGAATTAAGGATTCGTGTAGAGCATGATCTGAATTAGTAGGCTAAGCATGATACAGGTAGGGGAAGTGAAGAATCGAAAATATTGGTGAATAAAATAGGGCAAAATCACACAATAGGCAGGGATAACCATGATCAGGAACCCTAACAAGCAAACATAGGGCAAACATCAAAGAATCATAGAAACATATTGATTAACTGAACACGTTATCAAAACAAAAACTCAGAAACCCAAGATTAGAACTTAAGAAATTAGAGTTTTCAACATAGGCAAGTTGAAAAAGCAGTAAAAAAATTAAACCGGCCGAGATATGCAAGAGATAGAAGTTTAAACATAAAGAATCAGTTCAAACAAGGTTTTAGAAGAAGTTCCGAAAACCCTAATTTGAGAAGAAGGTAAAAATACTTTGAAACCGGTGATTTTTGTAAAGAGTTACAAAGATAGTGTAAAACATCAAATAAACAGACTCAAATTGTTTGAAAATCATACATATCTAGGAGTTGTAAGCAAAATTAGGTTTTCAGAAGAAAAACCCAAGCATAGATGAAAGAACCTATCAAAATCTCAAGGATGGTAACAAGTATAGCAGGATTTCACTTGGAATCATGCTGAAGTAGCCAGGAACAAACGAGATGGCAAACCCTAGATACAAGTCGGCGTGGCCCAGGGCCCTTGAAGGCCTCAGAGAAGATGAGCATGGCAATGGGGGAGCTATTTGAGGCTTAAGGTTTGAAGGGTGGTCATCGGAGAAGGAGGTCGGCGGGTGAGAGGAGCTAGGGTTAGGCTGAGTGTTTGAGAGATGAGAGAATACAAAGGAGGCGGGATTTGGAAATGAGGCCAGGGTTAGGGGTCTTAGAAATTTAAAAAGGAAAGAATCAATATGGGCCGTTGATTTGGGAGATCAACGGGCAAGATTTAATTTATGTTGGATCGGGTAGACGGGTTCAGGGTTTGGGTCGGGTATTTTAATAGGAAATTAGGCTGGGGTTGGGTTCAATTTAGGTTACAATTGAAAGCCAATCTGGATATATTTTAAATAACCATTTTCCTCTATATAATTTATAATAAATAATAAATAACCTCTAAAAAATAATTTCGTGTACCAAAATGATTTAAAATAGATATTTATCATTTTAAAAATATAGGGACCAATTTTACGCATATAAAATGTAATTATACATTAAATGGGCTAATATTGCAATTATATGCAATTTAGCTTAAAAAATACCAATTGCAATTATAAAAATGCAGAAAAAATATATTAATCATATTTTGGCATAAGTATATAAATTAAATGACTAAATTACCATAATAATAATTTGGGGGATAATTATTGGAGATTTTATGAATAAAAGGAAAGGAAATAAATCAAATTAAATCCCTATAATTTAGGAAAAATTATAAAAACCTTGTGCATGCTTATATATGCATGTATATGTTATTTTAAAAGTATTTATGCATACAAAATAAATAGGGAGAAATTGGGTATCAACAGCTGCCCCTCTTTACCCAGGAAGGATGAAAGAATTTTCGGGTAAAGAAATGATGGTCAATTTTGACCGAGCGAAAGGCTCGAGAGATTAGGCCACACCCTGACTTTTGTGCTGCCTACATATCCCTGGCTTTATAGAATCAGGCCATGTGTAGTTCCAAATTCGTCGGTGAAGTATACCGATGAAGTCATTTCAAGGACGGACGCAACATCTAGGGCTGGATAAATGAACGGTTTTATGGAAGAGGTTAGGTTTGATATGGTCGGGAGAACTGGAGCGGGATTGCTCCTGCTGGGATAGTCGTTGCTTGCTGGGTTACCTGCTAATAGAAGCAATACAAGCGTATACTATGCATTAATTTAGACATGATGCAAGTTCCCGTTGGACTATGAGAGTTGTCTTCAGACGGTTAGAGATGGCGTCCTTAGACCATGATGTCCTGGGCCATGAATTATTTAGTAAGGGATTCGCAGGCCATGACATGATGTTCTCGGGCCATGAAAATGGTGCCTCCGAACCATAACGTCTTTGAATAATGATATGTAATTTTTGAGAAATCCTCAGGTCATGGCATGGTGTCTTCCAGCTATGAGGATGATGCCCTTAGACTATGACGTCTTTGGATAGATTGGCGATATTTCAGCCCATGATATGCAATAGTATGATGTTAACAAGACAAGGCTTAGTCTTGTGAATGAAGGGCAGAGCTTAGCCCGATCGAAAAGCAAATAAATAGTACTAAAAAAATTAGAGCAATATTTGTGCGAAAAGGGACAGTGCCTTAGTCCTCATGCAATAGGGAGGCAGGGATTAGCCTTATGCCAATATGGAGGTAAGAATTAGCCTCATGCAGGTATGGAGGCAGGGATTAGCCTCATGGAGTCAGGGATTAGACTCATGTAGATACGGAGGCAAGGATTAGCCTCATGCAAGTAGGGAGGCAAGGATTAGCCTCATGTAGGTATGGAGGCAGGGATTATCCTCATGCAGGTATGGAGGCAGGGATTAGCCTCATGCAAGCGGGGAGGCAGGGATTAGCCTCATGCAGGATGGAGTCAAGGATTAGACTCATGCAAATATGGAGTCAAGGATTAGACTCATGCAAATGGGGAGTCAAGGATTAGACTCATGCAAGTAGAGAGGCAAGGATTAGCCTTATGCAAGTATGGAGGCAAGGATTAGCCTCATGGAGTCAAGGATTAGGCTCATGCAAATGTGGAGTCAAGGATTAGACTCATGCAAATATGGAGGCAAGGATTAGCCTCATGCAAGATGGAGTCAAGGATTAAACTCATGCAAATGGGGAGTCACGGATTAGACTCATGCAAATATGGAGGCAAGGATTAGCCTCATGCAAATGGAGAGTCAAGGATTAGACTCATGCAAATGTGCGGGACAGTAGTCCCATGCAAAGAGCAAGAAGCAAATAAGGGTAGTGTATGTCTTAGCTGGAGATGTATTCGGTGATTAATAGCGATCTTGCTTCATGGATGTTACCGTTACGTTAGATGTGCCTGCGTTCAAAGAAAGATTGTAAGTTTTGTAGGGGGTAAGGTTGGTTCGTGCTTCCGTTGGCTGGCTTTGCTTTGCTCCACTCTGAAAGCCTTTCGAGTTCCCCTGGGTGATACTTGACTGTACTGGGAATGTCACACCTCCTTTTTACTACCCCGGAAGGGGGTATGAGGAGTTTTTCCAATTTAAGTGACAATAGAAACGGGATTATTTATATTAAAATCAGAGTCGCCATTTGGGATAGTTATGGTGTCCCAAGTCACCGGTTTAGAATCCCGAATCAAGGAAAGATTTGACTTTGTTTATGTCTGCGAACACAGAATCCGGATAAGGAATTCTGTTAACCCAGGAGAAGGTGTTAGGCACTCCCGAGTTCCGTGGTTTTAGCACGGTCGCTTTGATCGTACTTGGCTTATTAAATTGTCTAGTTACTTATTTTAGAACCTAGTGCTTTTGCCTCTTACCGTTTTTAAATTAAGAAAATTATCTTGAAACGGGTCACGCGTACGTGTACCCATTTGTTTGGTGCGTCAAAAATCATGTCACGCGAACGTGTCCATAATCGATAACGCTTTATTATTATTAAGAACGTTTAATCAAAGTTGCGCGAACGCATACCTCAATTTTATTTTTAAGATCGTAATTATGTCACGCGAACGTGTACACAATCACAGTTTATATTAAATTGCGCCCAAAGCAAGCCACAAATATTCATGGATTATTTATTATAAAAACTAGTTCAAGATTATTGTGAGGCCAAATTTGTGAACAAGATATTATTGGGGCAAAAAGGCTAGCTAACATGATCTATTACTTGGCTAGATTCCTCATGGTCCGAAACCACCTTATGGCCCATTCTTATTCCTTGCCAAGAAAGAAACAACTCCAATTTTTCATCTACCCGATTTAAACCATTTATTCAAGAAACAAGACTACATATATCACAATCGAAATAAAAACTAATTAAAGCAATTTAAATGAAAACTAAGACGTGCTACTCAAACGTCGAATCACAAATCAACTAACACGCGCGCCAAGCTATTGTAATAAAATGAGATGAGAATGAAAATTGAGAAATGGACCTTTTATTGATGAAAAAAGCTGAAAATTGCAAATCAATGGGGCTAAACAAGGCAACAATCCTTGGACTGAGCACCGAAATTATAAACCGGAACCTCAAATCGACGCCGGAAAGCTCAAACTCGTCGGTAATTGGGTTACAAAAACACCAACTGTTGGAATCTTTCCAATTGTGAGAACGATCGATACACACACAATCGGAAATCAATGCACAAAGTCAGTCGTGACTTTGGAATCGACAGTGATTAAATCGGCCGTTAGTCTTGGGATTACTTTTGAAATTGAAGATTGTTGACTTGAATCCTCGTTGAACATACAACAGTGGAAGGAAAATAACCCAGGAAAGGACAAACTTCTTAAATCAAATAATGCAGAAGTTAAAGGAAATAGAAAGAAACACAAGAACACTGAGTCTTAATTATGTCTGCTTCATATTCCTTCTCAATCATGTTTACAGCCATCGTTGAACATACAAAAATCTGCGTCTCAATTTGATGAGCAAACAATTGAAATTCGAAATTGAAAAAAAAAACTGCTGACTTTTACGTCAATCAACCGATCGATTATGGTGTGAAATTAGCCGGATTCATGAGGTGGGGTTTTGGGTTTTTGCAAACCAGATTTTTAAGGATGGAAAAACGGCTGGTCTTTTTTGGGAATTGGGGTGTAGCTAGGTCTAGGACTTAAGGTTGGCTATTAGGTATTGGGTATTGGGTATTTGGGCCTTAAAATTGGGTTCAAGACTTCTAAAATTGTGGTCCAACACCTTAATTGACTCCCTTTAATATAAAAATACTACACAATGCAAAAATTAATCCTAATTAATTAAATTAAACTATATTAAAATGCGAAACTATTTTTTGTGTTTTCAAAATTATATGAAAATAAAGATAAGGTGCTATTGTATATTTTTATTTAAATTTATGAAAGATACGTAAACTAAAATAATATATATTTTTTGTAATTTTCATTTTTTGTGACGAAATAAAGTAAAAAAGTCAAAATTAGCCGAAATAGTGATATTAGGCCTAAACTAAATATTTACATGCTAAAATGGGTGAAATTTCGGGGAGAGTCAAAAATCACATGTCTACAGGGAATAGAGTATGCAATTATTGATGAAAAATAGAGTTATTATTTAAAACAGAGTGAAATATCAGATTGCTTTAGATGACCTAGCGACTGTGACATATTTCAGAGGCATTGCAACTCTCTCATATTGGAATTTTGAGGGTCCTCCTCAAAATTCTGCCACAGTTTGGTAGATGATCTTCGACCGTTTGCAGACAATAAACCTTGCTGAACCTTCTTCGGAATTTTGAGAATCCTTCTCAAAATTCTGCCCTAGTTTCCTAACTAATTTCTGACTGTTTGATATATGTTGGCGCTAGCTGGACTTGTTCCGGAATTTTGAGGGTTCTCCTCAAAATTCTGCCCCAGTTTCTGATCTCGGGGGGGGGGGGGGGGGGGATGAGAATTTTATTATGATCAGGTCAAGCGTAGTTCAATTACATCAGATGAAGAAATGTAAAATAATCTAGGCATAGTATCTTTTGACTGCGTCTGAATTGATCAGTTTAGGCCAGATTTCTCCGTCCATTTCTGCGAGTATGAGTGGTCCTCCTATTAGCACCTTATGGACCATGTACGGACCTTGCCAGTTGGGAGAGAATTTCCCTTTGGCTCCGTCTTGATGTGGGAAGATCTTCTTCAATACTAGCTGTCTTGGCGCGAAATGTCTTGGTTTGACCCTTTTGTTGAAAGCTCTGGACATTCTGTTCTGATAAAGTTGGCTGTGACACACTACGTTCATCCTCTTTCCATCGATAAGGGCCAATTGTTCATAGCGATTTCTTATCCACTCCGCGTCGCTGAGTTCAGCTTCCTGTATTATCCTTAGAGAAGGAATCTCCACCTCAGCTGGGATGACAGTTTCGGTACCATAAACCAACATGTAGGGAGTTCCCAGTTGATGTGCAAACCGTAGTACGGTATCCCAATAAAGCAAAAGGTAGCTTCTCGTGCCATTGTTTGTGGTTCTCTACCATCTTCCTTAGTATCTTCTTGATGTTTTTGTTGGCGGCTTCTACGGCTCCATTCATCTGAGGTCTATAGGCTGCGGAATTCTTGTGCTTGATTTTGAAAGCTTCACATATAGCCTTCATCAGATCACTGTTGAGATTAGCGGCATTGTCAGTAATAATGGAATCGGGAACTCCGAATCGGCAGACAATACGATCTTTGACAAAATCTGCGATGACCTTCTTGGTTACAGCTTTGTAAGACGCAGCTTCGACCCAATTTGTGAAATAATCAATGGCGACCAAAATAAACCTGTGTCCGTTTGAAGCAGTGGACTCAATTAGACCAATAACATCCATTCCCCAGGCGGCGAATGGCCAAGGTGATCTTGTTGCATTGAGCTCGTTTGGCGGCACTTTTATCATGTCGGCATGCACTTGACATTGAAAGCATTTGCGGACATATTGAATGCAATCCGTCTCCGTGGTCATCCAAAAGTAACCTACCATGAGTATCTTCTTGGCCAAGACGAAACCATTCATGTGTGGACCACAGGTCCCAGCATGCACATCCTCAAGTAGCTTAGAAGCTTCCTTTGCGTCAACACATCTTAGCAAACCTAAATCAGGAGTTCTTCTGTACAAGTTCCCTCCGCTGTGGAAGAAGTGATTTGACAGTCTCCGGAGTGTGTGTTTCTGAGTGTGATTTGCATGCTCCAGGTATTCTCCTTTTGATAAGTATTCTTTGATGTTGTGGAACCAAGGCTTTCCATCCACTTCTTCCTCGACATGAGCACAATATGTCGGCTGATTGTGGATCCTCACCAGAATGGGATCAATGTAGTTCTTATATGTATGTTGTATTATGAATGACAAAGTGGCCAATGCGTCGGCAAACTCATTCTGAATTCTGCACATGTCGGAATTTTATCTTTGTAAACCTCTTTCTCAATTCCTGCACATGGTGCAGATATGGCAATATCTTGGAATTCTTGGTGGCTCACTCTCCTTATACTTGGTGCACAAGCAAATCCGAATCACCGATTACCAACAACTCCTGAATGTTCATGTCGACTGCCATGTTGAGCCCTAGTATGCACGCTTCATATTCCGCCATGTTGTTGGTGCGGGGAAATCTGAGTTTAGCAGATACCAGATAATGCTGACCCGTTTCTGATACCAAAACGGCTCCTATGCTCACTCCTTTGAAATTTGCAGCTCCGTTAAAGAACATCCTCCAACTGTCATATGCTTCGGTAATGTCCTCTCCTACGAATGACACTTCTTCATCGGGAAAATATATTTTCAAAGGTTCATATTCTCCTTCCACCAGATTTGCAGCAAGGTGATCTGCCAATGCTTGTCCTTTGATCGCCTTTTGAGTTACGTAGACGATATCGAACTCACTTAATAGTATCTGCCATTTGGCCAATTTTCCAGTTGGCATGGGTTTTTGGAATATGTACTTCAGGGGATCCATCCTAGATATGAGGTATGTAGTGTAGGCACAGAAGTAGTGCCTCAATTTCTGAGTTGTCTAGGTCAAAGCATAGCAAGTGCGCTCAAGCAGAGAGTACTGTGCTTCGTACGGTGTGAACTTCTTGCTCAAGTAGTATATGGCCTGCTCCTTCCTTCCTGTCTCGTCATGTTGTCCCAAAACACATCCAAAGGCTCCATCTAGTACAGATAGATAGAGTAGTAAAGGTCGTCCTGGTTCTAGCGGGACCAGAATTGGTGGTGTGGACAGGTATTCCTTGATCTTATCAAAAGCTTTTTTTACAATCCTGTGTCCAGCTTGTTTCAGCATCTTGAAGATGGGTTCACATATGACTGTGGACTGTGCTATGAAGCGGCTGATGTAGTTGAGACATCCTAGGAAGCTCATTACATCCTTTTTGCTCTTAGGTGGCGGTAACTCTTGAATCGCCTTGACTTTAGATGGATCCATCTCAATCCCTCGACGACTGACAATGAATCCCAATAATTTTCCTGCGGGAACCCCGAATTCACACTTTGCGGGGTTCAGTTTCAAATTGTACCTCCTTAGTCTGTCAAAGAACTTCCTCAAGTCTGCTATGTGATCTGCGGCCTCTTGGATTTAATAATGACATCGTCCACATACACCTCTATTTCTTTATGTATCATATCATGGAAGATGGTTGTCATGGCTCTCATGTAAGTGGCCCTAGCGTTCTTCAGACCGAACGGCATCATCTTGTAACAATATACGCCCCATGGTGTAATAAAAGTTGTCTTCTCCGCATCTTCTTTATCCATCCAAATCTGGTGATAACCTGCGAAGCAATCTACAAGGGATTGGAGTTCATTCTTGGCGCAGTAATCGATCAGGATGTGTATATTTGGTAGTGGGAAGTCATCCTTGGGACTTGCTCTATTTAAATCCCGGTAGTCGACACATACTCGGACCTTCCCATCCTTCTTCAGAACTGGCACAATGTTGGCTAACCAGGTTGGGTACTCAACCAACCTGAGAACTTTGGCTTTGATCTGTTTGGTAACTTACTCCTTGATTTTCAAATTCATGTCTGGCTTGAACTTTCAGAGCTTCTACTTGACTAGCGGACACATGGGATTAGTGGGCAGCTTGTGAGCCACTATGGACGCGCTCAAACCGGTCATGTCATCATATGACCATGCAAAAATGTCCTCATACTCTCTTAGGAACTGGACATACTCTTCTTTCTCTATTGGTGACAAGTGAATACTGACGCGGGTCTCCTTGACGGTCTCGGCGTCTCCCAAATATACTGCTTCGGTCTCGTCCAGATTGGACTTAGGCTTATTCTCAAGATTTTCAACCTCCCTGACAATTTCCTCAGGTATCTCATCCTCTTCCTCTGAATCACTATTCTCCTGTTGCGTTGCCTCATTACATGTCATAGTTACTGGTTCATCAGGAAAAGTAATAATAATGCTGTAGAAAAGAAAAAAAATGTAAAGATAGTAGTGAATAATAAAGAGCAAATGCATTTGATTAAAACTTGAAAAATTATCCAGACAAAGTACGGCTCGATGAATCGAGTATTCCTTTTGGAAAACAAGTAAAACTTAAAACGAAATTACGGGAAATTCTAAATGCCTGGAATGGCTTATAGAAGTAAAATTCTGCCAAGCAACCCAGGGACTCGGCGGGCTCAGGATGGTGTGGCGGTCCAATTCCTGAGAACGACTCCCTTCTCCATAGTCTGAATAGTGAGGCCTTCTTCCTCCTCCTCCTCAATTATGGCACTGCAATCCATGTCTTCATCTTCCAAGAACAAATTCCTCAACCCTGCTAGCGCTTCTTCTTCCGCGGTCCCCTATATTGTGTCAGCTTGGTGGAAAGCTTGTTCCAGACGTGGCACTGGCTGCTCAAGTGGGTAATATGGTCCGCGCCATGGAGGCGACCAATTCCTATATTCTTTCCATGTGTACTGGTATCCGAGCCCAAAGGTTGTACCATGATTTTTCAGCTATATTGGTTTGGTGATACCTTGGAGCTTCTTTCCTAATCCTTTGTCGGGTTCATATCCAGACCATGCTAATATGCTTTCTATCTTGTTACTCCACCACTTGTCCTTCTCGACAGCATTGACCCGTTCGATGTGATGGTAGGTTTCCCCTCCTAGCCTTCTTCTGTGTCCAATAGCCGGGATGGTCTGACTAGTGTAGATGGGGTTACTTCCATCTCCGTGAATGATTACCTCTTGGCGGTTCCATTCAAAATTCACGGCTTGATGTAGCGTGGAAGGAACGACTCCAGCAGCATGGATCCATGGCTGGCCCAATAGGAGGTTATATGAGGCTGGTATGTCAAGCACCTGAAATTTAACGTTGAACCAAGTTGGCCCCATCTGCAAGCAAAGGTTGATTTCCCCGATCGTGGCCCTTTGGGACCCATCAAAAGTCTTCACATTCTTGCTTCCTACCCGTATCTCATGGAAACCTTTGTCCAACCTTTTCAGACTGTCCAATGGATAGATGTTTAGGCTCGAACCTCCATCAACCAAGACCCTGGCAATGAACTAGTCTTCAAATATCACTGTAATATGCAATGCTCGATTGTGATTCCATCCCTCGGGTGGTAGCTCATCTTCGTGGAAGATGATCTTATGGCTTTCTAGTACTTGCCCAACCATGTTGGCCATTTCTCCGCCGATGATGTTACTGGGTACGTAAGCCTTGCTCAACACTTTCATTAAGGCGTTCTTGTGTGCCTCTGAATTCTGCAATAGTGATAGGATAGATATCTGAGCAGGGACTTTGTTCAGATGGTCAACAACAGAATACTCCTTCGCCTGTACTTTCCTCCACAGGTCATCTGGCCCAGTCTCAATGATAGGTTGCCTAGCAGTGGCCTCCTTACTTGAACCTCCTAGGTGTTCAGGTGTATAGACCCTTCCGGTCCTAGTCATTCCTTGTGCCGCGTCAAATTCCTCTACCTTGGCCTTCCCTTTCCGCCGAGCCACGGTGACATAATCCCAGGGTATTGCTTTTGAGTTGAAATGGGGTGTGGTTGACACTGTCACGGTGAAGGGTGTGATGGCTTCTACTTCGAATGGAGTGGGGGCGGCTGCGGACGGAGCCACTTCTACCTCAAATGGATCTGATGTAGTTACCTCAACATCGATCGGTGCCTGGGTCTGAACCACAATAGGGGTAAGTGTGACTGCGACCTTAGAGTCCTCGCCTTCCCGAATAAGCCCGATCGACCCCTCAGGGTCCCATTCTACATTTGTCTCTATTACATGTATACCATCACCTCTGTGATCAGGGAGGGGATGTTGTGGACATTAGGTACGGCTTCCATTGCTTGTATGACCTTGTTGTCGATTAGCGTTTGGATCTTATCCTTCAATGTCTGGCACTCAACAGTGGTATGCCCTTTTATACCGGAATGGTATGCATAAGTCTTGTTCAGATTGACCCACTGGGATGGATTTTCTAATGCCACAGCAGGAATATGAGTGACATAACCGGCGGTTTTCAACCTTTCATATAATTGGTCGATGGGCTCAGCAATGGCGGTATACTGTCTAGGTGGCTTACGGTCAAAGTTGGGTCGTGGTCTTGGATAATATTGACGGGCTGGTGGTGATTGGAAGTGGGATGGTTGGGAGTTATCGGTGTGATGGACGGAGGCTGGTTGGGAGTATCTGGGAGATGAAGGTTGATATGTGGGTGGTGATGCTTGGTATGTGGGTGGAGGTGTTTGGTATGTGGGTGGAGGTGTTTGAAATGTGGGTGGAGGTGTTTGATAGACAAGTGGAGATTTTGGGCCCTGGGCTACCATTACTGCCCCAACATTTCTCTTTTTCGATATGCCACCTGACTGTAGTACTTTATTCGTGGCTTGCAAAGCCTCGAAGTTTGTTACCATTCCGCTCTTGATCCCTTCTTTGATCCTTTCTCCGAGTTTGATGATGTCAGAGAATTTGTGATTTTTGATAACCATCAACCTCTCGTAATATTGCGGGTCCTATGCCCTGACGAAGAATTTATTCATTTGTTCTTCGTCCAAGGACGGCCTGACCTTGGCCGCTTTCGACCTCCAACGAGTAGCGTATTCACGGAAGGTCTCAGTAGGTTTCTTCTTAAGGTTCTGAATGTAGAAGACATCCGGTGCATTCTCCGTGTTGAACCTGAACCGGTCCATGAAATACGACGCCATGCTTACCCAATTAGACCACTTTTTAGGGTTTTGGCTGATATACCAGGACAAAGCGTCCCCAGTAAGGATCATGGGGTCACCTGTACCATCGAACATTTCGAACTTGGGAGGTTTGTACCCCTCTGGCAGTTCGACATCCGGCTGTATGCACAATCCTCATAGTTCAAGCCCTCTATTCCTCTGTCTCCCTCAACACCTTGAACACAGCTGGTTAACTTCTTGAGTTGTTCAGCTATGTTTTTGATGAGCAAATCCTTTTCGGAGGTTTCCGGTGTACAGGAAATTGGTTTGGTAGAATGAGGTATGGTTTCCACATAGATGGGGTTGCTTTGATGGGTGTAGTGGTGGTCATTCGTTGAGTTTTGTGAATCGGGAATAAGTGGTGGTGTGTTTTGGGGATTGTGGTATGTGGTGGCTAGCGGGTAATGAATTGGTTAATGGTGTTGTTGCGGCGAAGCTGGTAATGGGTTGGGATTCTGGGGTGGAGTTGCGTATTGATTTGGCGCGGGAGGATTTTGTGTGCTTTGAGGAGGTGCTGGGTTCTTGGCGTTCTGTTGGTTGATGTCTGGGATATTCAGGGTAAGCGACAGGTTTGCCAGGTTGCGAACTTGCTCAAGTTCTCCTTGCAGTTCCAATATCTTTTGCTCCAGCCTCAAGACCAGATCATTTGGGGCCGGAGTACTACGACCATCAGAGGCTTTTGCATTCTCAATATTCTCCTTTCGGATACCACTTAAATCATCCATCTTTGCCTTTCCTTTGCCTTTTGTGTTGCTTGGATGAGGAGGAGGTGGAGGGCCTCTAGATCTGGTGTGATATGTTGATGAGGCCAGTATGATCGAACCAACCTAAGGGGATGGGAGTAATAAATAAAAATAAGCAAAAACAAAAGGTAACAAGTCAGTGAGGATCCTGAAATGATTGCAGTATTTAAACACATATTGCGGAAAATATAAACTCGCATCCTAATTTGGGAGCCTCGTTGTGCCCGAGGTAGGCCTAGCGACAAATAGATTTGGAGAACTTTAGTTCCAATAAATGCTTCATTTCATAACGTAAAAAATAGACGAATCCCAAAACTAAAATAAAAATGAGTTACTATTGGCACTTGGCCTTATTACATTTTAGAAAAAGCAAAATAAACCTAGCCTATTTGGTCCTAGAAGGACCTTCCCCAGATTCGATCTTCCGGACTCCATCATAGAGATTTCCCAGCTCGCGCAATCGCAGCAGCATGTAGGCTCTGGCCAAGTGTCCTCCTTCAGGTCCTTCAGCGTCTTGGCAATTTTCAATCCTCTTGATGACCGTACCTTCCTGCTCCACTATTCCTCGCTCCAAATATTCTAGTTTCCTGTTGGAAGTGACCGCCATCTCTTTCCACTCCTCGATAAACCTTACATTCCTCTCATGTATTTCCCAGTGTTCATTCTCAAAGTCGTGGACCCTTTTGTACAGCCTGGTGTACTTAACATGTGCTTCAGCTTCCTCATCTATGATTCTGTTCCCTCGACCGGCCCCTGGTTTCACAATCCCTTTCAGATTTTACTCCAACCATGCTGGGTAGAGAGGCTCGTACCTTGCGTGATACCTGTCTGGTTCGACAGTGTTCTTCTCCACAATGATCTTGCAGTGCCACATGTGCTGAGCCTGGCACTTGTAAGGGACGTCGTTGTCTTGAAAGTCTGCCCTGAAATAATTCATCTTAACAACCCTTGGTACAACCTGCTTTCGACCCGCTTCCCTCATAACTCGTATAGGGACATATGAGTATATCCCTCTCAACCCGATTAGCACCAAGTACGGAGCATCCCTGGATCTGATAATAAACTCGTCCGTAGGGAACCATTCAACCATCCATTGCACTTGTTCCTCAGTGATGTTCTAAACGTCAATACCACACAAGATGGGGGGTGATTTGTATGCTACCCAATTTTCGCTCTAGAAGAACCTAGTTCTTCTAGGTGTACTTTCTACTACTGTTTGCGGAATTAAAAGTACATAAAATAAAGAACACAGAGATTTTACGTGGAAAACACCTGGCTCAAAAGGTGAAAAAATCACGACCTACTACTCAGTAGGAGTTTCCCAAACTTCCACTAAAATCATTGAGCCAAAACAGCATTTACAAAACTCTTGTAAACCTAAGGATTAAACTCTAATCCCGTTGTGGCACACAACATCAACTGTTGCGACAACTTCAAGTTAACTCTAACTTGAATACTCAAAGTACCTAATACAATTGCTTCTATGAAAGCTGAAAGGTACAAGTTTAAATCACCTACTACAATTGAACTAGAATAAAAGAAAGACACAATGGAATTGGTTCTTCTATCTTGTTCAAGTAGCTTTAGGAATGCACACTTGAATCTCACATAAATTGCTTGCAAAATTGCCTCGCTCTTTTGCTCTCAATTTAGTTTAACTTCTGCGTTTGTGCAATACCTGTAAAAGAGAACAATCACTGTTATTTAATGAGTTAGTAAGTAGAGTTTGATTGAGACTCAATTGCTGATCTTCCATCGAAGTTGAGTCCTTGAACACCACAAACTCCAACCCTATCCTTTATCCGGATTGTGTCCTCTTCTCATAAGGAGACTTTCTCTCCTTATCCAATATGAAACCTTTTCGATCAGTTAAGGAAATATTGCTGCTTGATCACTGAGACTTATCTCCTTCACATGTATCTCACATGTATGGGTTGATAAACACCGTGCCTCACACGATGGACCTGGTCCATTACTGAGTTCATTTTTCATTCTTCAAAACTTTACCTGAACTTGGGCCAACAAATTCTCCCTTTTTGATGATGACAAACTCTGTGCTTTTACTGATCAAAGAACCTGTAAGAACTCAGCTTAACCATCAACACTTAACCTAGAATTTTAACTTATCATCAAGGACCGGGTTTAATTAGGTTATAAATATCACATTATTCAGAATAAAGAGTAAAGCACAATATCTCTTCCCCCTCTTGGCATCATCAAAAAGTTGCATACAGTGTGAATCCCAGATTTTAGTAATTATTCATGGCCACTGAGGCAACTGCAAGTGAAAACATGAGTCAATTTATCAATAATCAACAGACATAATTAAACTATTAAGATCAGAATCTTCATATAACAAGAGAAACAGCAGTTGTCATTGATAAGGATATGTTTCCACAAACAACCCACAAAAAGAAAGAAAAAACTTCCAAACATGAGCAAAAACTGAAATATCCCTAAATCGGGTCACTGGGGGTACTAGACTGGATCTAAAGACAAGTGCTGGAAGGCCTAGGGCTTGGAAGAACTAGAGGGTTGAGATTGGAGAAGGTTTAGCATATTCTGAAGCATTCCATCACTCTTCTCCTTTTCTTTTGCTAGCTCAATTCTAAGGCCATCTCTCTCATTCTCCAATTCAGCCACGCGTGCCTTGAGCCTAGCAATTTCATCATCCTTAGTTCCACACTCCTGAACTAAGGCCCTAGCCTTGCTGTTGATGGGCGTCTTCAGAGATGAACCAGGTTCAACTAGGGTGGCATTGACTGGATAGTCACAAGCTAGAAGAGTCTTGACGCCAAAATGTTCCTTGCTTGATGCCATCTCCCATTTCTTCAAAGGCACATTCAGCTTGTCCAGAACAGTAGTCAAT
>NW_017675842.1:0-9998 GCF_001879085.1 Nicotiana attenuata
TTGTTTAAGCCTTCCAAATGTTCAAGTTGAAGTCTTCAAGTCTGCTAATTTTCCAACTTGAATTTTAAAAAGTCAACCCCTCTTCGAGTTGAAGTCTGCAAAGTTAGCAAAATCTTCAAAGTTTTTCAAGTGTTCAAGTCGGTGTCGTCAAGTCGATGTCGTCTTCGAGTTGAAGCTTTATAACTTTCCAATCTTAAGGTGGACATATAAGTCCCTTTGTACCTTAAGTTTGCCTCTTCGTGGGTTGTCCTTAAAAGGAACTATAATTTTTATTAAGAGTAATCTCTCTGATAGTCGGGGCACATTGAGAGTAATCTCTCCGATAATCGGGTCATTTTGAAAGTAATCTCTCCGGTAGTCGAGCCACATTGAGAGTAATATCTCCGGTAGTCGGGTCATTTTGAGAGTAATCTCTCCGGTAGTCGGGCCATATTGAGAGTAATCTCTCAAATAGTCGGGTCATTTTGAGAGTAATCTCTCCGGTAGTCGAGCCACATTGAGAGTAATCTCTGCGGTAGTCGGGCCACATTGAGAGTAATCTCTCCGGTAGTCGAGCCATATTGAGAGTAATCTCTCCGGTAGTCGAGCCACATTGAGAGTAATCGCTCCGGTAGTCGGGCCACATTGAGAGTAATCTCTCCGATAGACGGGTAATTTTGAGAGTAATCTCTCCGGTAGTCGAGCCACATTAAAGAGTAATCTCTCTGGTAGTCAGGCCATATTGAGAGTAATCTATCCGATAGTCAGGCCATGAGAGTAATCTCTCCGATATTCGGGCAGAGATGAGTACCTATCCCCTCACACCCTATGATGGTCTTCTTCAGGCATGGATCATCTTGTTAAACAAGAACAAATCCTTCTTGTTTCACCTACAAAAAAGGACAATAGAATAAAGAAAGCACAAGAAAATAAGAAGAAATTACCTTCGCGTCAATACTTTCAAGTCGTCAAAATTAGACTCAAATGGCTTACAAATATTGTGAATTGATGCTCAATAAATACGAATACATGAGTTTATATAGATCTTTGGAAGAGGATGTTAAAACGATGCTTCCGATGTGGGATAGTTGCTCTAATTAGACTCCTGGAGGGATCCAAAACGTTGGTGCGGTGCAATTGCCAAATTCATATTGAAATTGGATTTAGCACACAGACGTTCCAGTAACGTGTCACGCCTTCTGTTTTCCTTTATCCAACCAAAGAATGAATTGCCAAATTCATTATGGATTTTGTCAGCTCTTAACGGATGGGCAACAACATTGGAAAGAAAATGGCATCTCCATTATACTAATTATAGTAGTCATTATCATCTCTCTTGGTAATTATAATGGTTGGAGTCACTTTGATATTTAAGTGTGGACCAAACTACTAAGAGGCTATCAATGGACATGTAATTAATTATACATTGATCCATTATCTATTTTGGCAAATAAGAATTACTTACTATTATCAAGTTAATACTTCAAGTCTAGTTCTCAAAAGTTTAAAGACCTTGACAAGCCTTGAAGTAGGGAGCATTTGTAGGCATATAAACTTTATTGGAATTAAATCCGTAAAATAATTTGGACATTCAAGATACATTAGTTCAAATAAACTTATTGGACTAATACAATTGAATTAATTATATAATTCAATATATATGGATTAAATAAATAATTTTTAATCTATTGGGCTAGCCCATTTAATCGGGCTAAAGTGATGAGCTCACTTTATTAAGCCCAAGATGTCATCTTCCTACAGGCCCAGTTTGGTGCCACGTGTCAAATGACATGGCACGCCAAGTTAAACAGTAGCCAATAAGATCATGCCATGTGTCAAAATGACAAGGCATGCCAAGCCAAATTAAAAGGCCAATGAAAACACGCCACATGTGCAAGTGACATGTTCTGGCCAAACAAATGCGGCCTTGTCATCCTTCAATTTGATTGGTCGGAAAGAGTTTGTTCTTATCATAACTCTTCCCTCCCACAATTATAAATAGGGCTCTTCATAACCAAGAAAACACACCAGAAGTTATAACAAGAAGCAAGAAAGAGCTCGTGGATCAAACACTGCAAATTCCTCCACAAGTTTCAAGCTTCAAGCAATCAAGTTCAAGCTCAAGAACGAAGAACAAATCAAGCTCAAGCTCAAGACGAAGAACAAATCAAGGTCAAGTTCAAGCAATCAAGGTAAAACTCAAGAACAAGATCATCATTCGTGGCAACAACTACATATTCAAGATCAAGCTCAAAGGCCCTTGAATTTATTTACTATTGGAAAGAAGAATCAGATGATTCATAGAGATTATAACACTCAATTATTTGAAATCATACTATGATTGTTGCGATATTTTTCGATCTTGATTTTATTTTCTTGACCCAATTTATTGTCTACAGTAGCTATTGTGTGAAAATTGAATATATTCTGAGAAATACTCTATTTCATCTTCTTCTTTTTTTGGCAATTGTTAGATGACACTATCTCAGGAGAACAACTTCATTATCTCCACCTTATTTCCTATATATGTCTAGTACTCTATATAATTTTCTGATTAGGATCCATCTGAAATATTAATATTTTGAACCCCAACATCTGTTGAAGCTGAGATTTTGTTGCAGATGTAACAAATGATGCAAAACTTTGCCGATGTAGTGGGTGAAATGGTTGAGAATCGATTTGCTCTTTGATTTCTTAAAGTGATAATAAGTTTCAAGAAATTAGCACTCTTATGATTCCTGTAATAGTGAATTACAATTTTTTTTTCTTATTTCTGTAACTAAAGTAAATTTTTTCTATTTGTTTATTATTATTATTATTATTATTATTATTATTATTATTATTATTATGGCTAACTTCTACTTTCTTTACTGTCTAAATCAGTTGTTCCTTCTACCTTATTTTTCCATGCCTTCTCCTTAATTATATTAATCAAAATATTATATCAAGAAAAAATGACATTATCCATCTTTAAATCAGAAACAACAAATATCCTTATCACATTAGCTGGCTTGAGTCTTTTTGGTTCCCTGAAAAGTACTTTTTAAACCGTTCCGTTTAAAAACTCAAAATGTCACCTTTTTAAACCTTCTTCTAACGTTTCAAACTTTTTCCCTTCCCCATAATTACTTATTAATTAGTTTATATATATATATATATATATATATATATATATATATATATATATATATATATATATATATATATATATATATATATATCTTTCTCCCTTTTTGCATTTTCTTCTTCTTTCTACTTAAGTAAATTAGTTCAATAATAGCTCGAGTCTTTTTGAGTAACTTTCCTCTTCTTTAGACTCTAGGTACTTTTCCTCATCTTCTTTTCTCTAATGTTTATATGAATTTGATTGAAATTCAAGAAGTAAACATATTTTTTTACTGTTTTTTATCGCCTACGTTAAATAAATTTCATATTTACCTATTTATTTAGTGGATAAATAAAAACCAATTTAAGAGTTTAGAACTTCAGCAATATTGCCAAGCCAGCGCCCAATTATTTTACAATAATCCAAGTAATAAATTGATCAAGTTGTTATAAAAAAATTCGTTTTGTGATATAATCGATTTATATATGCTTATGGATAAAACTATCTATGTTATCTCAAGTAAATTCGACAAAATATCATTTCAAATGTTATCCAATTAAATCGCGCGAAGAGCGGAAAAATTCACTAATTTCATTATCATTTTCGTATTTATGGGGATGATGCACAATTCTTCCCCTATCTTGGCTGCTTAGTGAAAATTTTGAAATAGAATATACCCGTCTCTCTGCCACGAGAATAAACTTTTTTTGATTGAATAATAGAAGAACAACAAAGAAACATTCAGCACAACTTCATGTTGATGCCAAAGCCAAAGTAAATACCCATGCTTCAAAAAGAATGGTCAGGCAATTGCTAATTAAGCAATCAATGGGGAAGTTTGCACGTCAGACTACTTTGGTTTATTCCTAGGTTTATTTGATGATTAAAAGTTACAATTGAAAATTTTATTTTCGTGAAGGTTCCATGGTTTATCGGAAGTTTGTTTCCAATTAGTCGCGGCTACTAAAGCAGTCGGTTGGATTTGATTAAGAGCACTTTGGTCCCATGCCTTTGTTAGGCATGGATCCACTGTTTCTACTGTTTTTCTTTTCTTATTCATTTTTAATTTAATTCACTCTGTGCGATAAGTATTTAACCATTCCTAATAGATGATTGTTGTTTTCGCTTTTCTGAACGGGACGGGCATTGCGTCTTGCTCCAGCGAATATTGTTGATATGGACAAAAAATGGAAGCGGTGTATTGTATGTGAAAATGTGAATTGTGTCTCTCCTTTGTGGATATTCTCAAATTTATTGTGCCAATCTGGTGGTTCGCTCAAAAAAAAAAAGAGAGAAAAATAATATAGATAAAGAAATATATAGCTGCATAGGGTCAAATTTGACCGTCAACGTCTCTACTCTAAGGGGTACGTCCAATGAGTATACGTCAACTAACGCAAGGGTACGACTTGGGCATGGGAACAAAAGCGACATCGTTTAAGGCTCAGTATCTTCATTAGGAAAACGTTACCTATTTTTGTATCTTTTTGATTATTTCAAGGGAGGTCTCCTACTATATAAGGGAGACCTTCACATTGTAAAGAGGGGGCTGAAATAATACAAATCTCTAATTTTCTCTTGCTCTCTCTCTATCTCTATCTCTAACGAATACTTCCTCTGGAGTTCATATTATCATTTTACACTTTTAGATCTATAACAACAACTCCATTTTTCATCTCTACGTCTATTATATTTGATTACGATTTACCATTTCCTACTTTTGATTGTTTTTAAGCTCGCAAAGTACATCGATAACTTTTGAGCCAAACAACTTGCGCCGTCTGTGGGGATTTCGAGAATCAAAATCATAGTATCCACCTAGAGAGCAACCAACTACCATTCTCTACACCACACGAAAACAAAAGATGGCTGTAAACAACACCAGAATGAAAGCAATAGTGGGTGTTACAGCCAATCTCCTTGATCCTCTCAACGAGGCCGGTGACGAGGGCTTTTTGAATTCAACCCCTAGCCTCACGCCAGGTGCAGAGATCTCATCTTCCCCATCCGAAGATCTGACGATCTTGCATGAAAAAGGAGCTTCCACATCTGCGGCTAAGGAAGCACCCCCGGTGGTCAAGAAGCTACTGGAAGAATGGCTAACAAGCACTCTAAGTGGCTTGGTTGAGCAGTCACCACAAAGTAACGTCAGGCGTATACCAACGGTAGGTACCACTACTGTCGTGGGTGAACCTGAAGTGGCACGAGCAGATAACAAACCCATCGAGGCACAGACCAACGACGGCAAGCTAACAGCCATCCTAAAGAAGATGGAAGAAATGGAGAATGAGAACAAGGCACTCCGCGACCAAATGAAAGAACATCAGGAGAGGGTAGACAAGATCCCCGGCGCTCCCAAGTTGCTACCGAAACGCGACGTGGGGAGGTTCGTTGAACAACCATACACTGAAGGAGCTGCCCCTTACCCTATCCCAAAAACCTTCAAGATGCCACCCTCCTTGAGGGTATATGATGGAACCACAGATCCCGAGGATCATCTGATCCACTATGTCACTGCTGGGAAGGGCAACGACCTATCAAAAGAACAGGTACCATCGGTCCTGCTGAAGAAGTTTGGTGAGACGTTGAAAGGAGGGGCCCTAACGTGGTAGTCTCAACTACCAGCTAAGGCGATATCAATGTTCGAGGAAATGGCGGATAAGTTCATCACCGCCCATGCAGGTGCGAAGAAAGCGGAAGCAAGGGTCAACGACATCTTCGCAGTCAGGCAAACCGCTGGGGAGGGACTCAGGGACTTCCTAGCCAGGTTTAATAGGGTAAGGATGAGTCTGCCAAACGTATTGGAAGGTATGGCAGTCGCCGCTTTCCAGAACGGGCTAAACAGGGATGGTTCGAGGGCAACTAAGAAGCTACTAAGCCGCCTCATGAAATATCCCCCTACCACATGGGAGGAAATCCACAACGCCTATTGCGCTAAGGTACGAGCGGACGAGGATGATCTTAATGGGCCGACCCAACGGCTAACAACGATACACTCAGAAACAAGGAGGGATCGACGCAAAGAAGGACGGCGAGAACAACTCCCACGCTCCAACAAAGACCGACACCAGTCGTACACCAGATCCTCCCATCCACCACCAAGGCATACGGACGCGCTACAGCGACACGTCGCCCCACTCTGAAACGAAAGAGGTACGCCTCCTTTATTATTCGCCCATAACTTTTGTGTGTCTCCTTCAGAAATAGTGTATGCACTGGAGAAGCTGGATACCAAAGTGCAGTGGCCGCAGAAGATTAAATCAGACCCTGCCACGAGGAAATCAAACGTCCTATGTGAGTTCCATCAGGAACGGGGACACAAAATCGAAGACTGCATAGGCCTACGGCACGAGGTGGTCAGGATGCTGAACCAGGGACACCTGAGGGAATTACTCAGTGACAAAGGGAAAATCAACTTGGGACGCGGACGGGAACAACCCCACGGGCTGCCGAAGCCGCCCTCCTCAGCACGCACAATAAACATGATTGTCGGAGGCGGTGACGACTTGGCAATCAATCACGTCAAGTTTGCCACCACGCATAAACTAAAGCGGACCATCGCCCATGAACGGTATGACGACTTCGAAGATAGTATCACCTTCGATAAGTCTGATGCCGACGGTTTGTCTTTCCCTCATTACGATGCTTTAGTTATCACTTTACGTATCGCTGATACAGATGTTAAAAGAATCATGATTGACGACGGAAAGGGCGCTTGTATTATCCACCCAAAGGTCCTCGTACAAATGGGACTCGAGGATACGGTAATACCGCGTTGCATAACACTAACTGGTTTTAACAATGTAGTGGAACGGACATCCGGAGAAATATCACTGCCCGTTTTAGCAGGAGGAGTCACGCTAGAAACAACATTCCACGTGATGAACCAGGAAACGGCGTACAACGTCATCATAGGGCGCCCGTGGATACACGCCATGCGAGCGGTCCCTTCAAGCCTTTACCAAGTGATCAAGTTCCCTACCCTATGGGGAGTATTCAGCATTCGAGGCGAGCCGCGCACCACACAGGAATGCTACAAAATAGCTCAGGATTGCGGCCACACCCAACAGCTAAAGGGGGCGAGTGCGGAGGCATAGCAATTAGCTGTGTCGGGGACTAAGGTCAACCCGACAACGGACGCTATTAGAGACCCCGACGTCGTGGAAGCCTGTAAAGCAACGGTCGAAGATCTCGACCCAGTCCAATTGGACGACACCGACCTTACGAAGAAAGCCTACATTGGGCACGACCTCGCCAACCCAAGTAAGTATCATGAATTCTTAACTAACCATGCAGATTTGTTCGCTTTTTCCAATTCAGATATGCCGGGAATCCCGCGAGACATCGCCACCCACAAGCTGAATGTCGATCCATTACATCCGCCTGTGCGACAAATGAGAAGGAAATTCAACGCCGCTATCAATGAAGCGGTCAGTGAGGAAGTAGACAAGTTACTGGCCAACGGCTCCATCAGAGAATCGAAGTACCACCAGTGGGTCGCCAATGTCGTCATAGTCAAAAAGAAAAATGGGAAGTGGAGAATGTGTGTGGATTTCACCGATTTGAACAAAGCATGCCCAAAGGATTCATTCCCACTACCCCACATCGACCAATTGATCGACGCCACCGCAGGACATGAACTGCTGAGCTTTTTAGATGCCTACTCCGGCTACAATCAAATCATGATGGCCGAGGAGGACCAGGAGAAGACGACTTTCATCACCCACCGAGGGACTTACTACTACAAGGTAATGCCCTTCGGGCTCAAAAATGCAGGGGCTACGTACCAAAGACTGGTTACCAAAATGTTCAAAGAGCAGCTTGGTAAGACTATGGAAGTCTATATCGACGATATGCTGGTGAAGTCGACAAGAAAAGAGGACCACATCAACCATCTGAAAGAAGCCTTCGGGATATTGAGAAGGTACGGGATGAAACTGAATCCCGAGAAATGCGCCTTCGGCCTGACCTCAGGAAAATTCATAGGATTCCTCGTATCACAACGAGGCATCGAGGTCAACCCAGATCAGATCAAGGCGATAGATGCGATACCCGAGATGTTGAACAGCAAAAAACAGTTGCAAAAGCTGACGGGGCGAATAGCCGCCCTATCCAGGTTCATCTCACGATCCTCCGACAGGTGTCATAAATTTTTCAATGTGCTGAGAAAAGACAATAGGTTACAGTGGAATGGGGAATGCGTCGAAGCCTTGAGAAAATTGAAAGCATACCTATCTTCGCCACCACTACTGGCCAAAGCAAGCCCAGGCGAGCCCCTGCTGGTATATTTGGCCGTATCCGAGGTCGCCGTCAGCGCAGTCTTGGTTCGTGAAAATGAAGGTACGCAATCTCCTGTTTACTATATTAGCAAAATAGTGGACGCCGAAACACGGTATCCGCACCTCAAAAATTAGCTTTGGCATTGGTCGTAGCTTCACGGAAGCTCCGACCCTATTTTCAGTGCCACCCCATAAAAGTAGTGACGACCTTCCCCTTGAGAAGCATCCTACATAAGCCTGAGTTATCAGGCAGGCTCGCCAGATGGGCCATAGAGCTCAGCGAGCACGATATCTCATATCACCCAAGAAACACCATCAAGTCGCAAGTACTTGCCGACTTTATAGCCGACTTCAGCGCAGAAATATTACCAAAGGCGGAACTAGAGGCGCGTCGTGCCCTCTCCAAAACCGACCTATGGACTCTTTACACTGATGGCGCCGTTAATGCCTCGGGATCGGGACTGGGACTCGTTCTCGAGGTCCCACGGGCGAAATAATTTGCCAGTCCATACGATGCCCCGAGATGACTAACAACGAGGCCGAGTACGAGGCTGTTATTGCCGGTATAAAATTAGCCATCAAGTATGGAGCTCGACGACTCATTCTCCATTGTGACTCCCAACTCGTGGTGAACCAGGTCACTGGGACTTACCAAATTAAGGAGCAGAGATTACAATAATACCAGTCAGAAATCCACAGATTAATGACTGAGTTCGACGACTGCCGCTTCGAACAAGTTCCGAGGGCACGGAACGTTGAAGCAGACGGTCTAGCAAAATTGGCCGCAGCCACTAGAAACTTCAACAAAGAAAGTGTGGTCACCCTCCTCCATTCAGCCATTGATCACCCTGAGGTAGTCACTTTAAATTTGACTTGGGACTGGCGCAACCAATTTGTATTCTATCTGCAGGATGGAACACTCCCACTCGACAAAAAAGAAGCCAAGAAGCTCCGCGTACAGGCCGCTCGGTATTGCCTGATAAACCACGAGCTCTACAAAAGGACATTTGGCGGACCCCTAGCCAAATGCTTAGGGCCGCACCAAACGAGTCCAGTGCTCGAAGAGGTACACGAAGGTCACTGCGTCGCCCACACAGGTAACCGCGCCCTCGTGCGCTGCATAATACGGGCCGGCTATTATTGGCCCACTATGAAGAAAGACGCAGCGGAATATATTCGCCGATGCGAACAATGCCAAAAGTATGCCCCCATGATACACTAACCAGGAGAACCACTTCACTCAGTCACCTCCCCATGGCCTTTCATCAAATGGGGAATGGACATAATCGGTCCCCTACCAGCGGGACGAGGAAAGGTACGATTTCTATTAGTTTTAACTGACTATTTTTCCAAGTGGGTGGAAGCAGGTGCGTATGCCCAAGTACCCAAACAGGAAGTCATCGCCTTCATATGGAAGAATATCATCTGTCGTTTCGGCATCCCCAAGGAAATCAGCTGCGACAACGGACGACAGTTCATCGGCCAAAAGACGACAGAGTTCTTCGACAAATGGCATATTAAGCGAATACTCTCCACGCCATATCACCCCGCCGCCAACGGCCAAGCAGAGTCTTCCAATAAAACAATACTAAACATACTGAAGAAGAAACTCGAGGAAGCCAAAGGGCTATGGC
>NW_017675842.1:12651-15104 GCF_001879085.1 Nicotiana attenuata
TTTCAAAACTGTTCAATCAATTTTAGGGTTTCTGAAAATGGCTCCTAAAATGTTTTTTGATTCTTTTACTCTCCCTTATGTGTGTTTATGCTCGTTGTTTTATTTCCTATTATGTTTGAGGTTGTTCTCCTGTTTCTTACCGGATTTCTACAGAGATTCTTTTACATTTTGTGTTCACATGCTAGCCTAGGTTGTTCACTTACTTTTTGCTATATGTGTTCAGGCTCATGCTTTAATTTTGTTTCTAAAGTTCTGCTGATCATGTTCTTGCCTACCTTTGTCTTAACGCTCGTGGTTTTCTCTTGTTTCTGTTTGTGCATGCCTACATATCTCTGTGACCTTTTATGACATTCTAGAACTTACATGTCAGGAATCTTGGTTTCTTTTGAGGTTTCTGAATGTTTCTTCTAAGGTTATCTGCTATGTGTTTTGTCTGGTTCTCATCTCTAAATTGGTTTAACCTCGCATGCTTAATGTTTGTGCGCTCTTTATACATGCTGAATGTCCCTCTAAAATAACCATAGATTCGGGACTAATTTCAGACTTCTTTGTATAAGCATGATTGATTCTTTCCTTGTTTTATTTGAAAACTCTTTTTAACCTTTCAATTCCCCTATTTCTGACTTGGTTCAGGGGCAATTTTGAATCCCCGATTCCCTGATTTACTACGTACCAATTGATTTACTTTTTCCTTGCCTTATTTACTTGACCGTGTATTTCAAAATTTTCTTTCCTTAATTAAAACCCCTATATATTTACCCCTTATTTGTATGCTATGCACAATATGCTTACTTGATCTCCTTCCTTAAAAAAAAAAATTCTTGCCCTTTACCGTTCAAATTTGAATTCCTCAATTAAAGGGATTTTCCGCCACTGATTGATTCTAATGTATACATGGTTATTTTCTTACCTTGTTCCCTGCCTGATTTCAAACTATAAATACTCTCCTCCCTTCTCTTTGAACACACACGAACACAGAGCGCAATCTGAGTTCACAAGCCACTCTCACTTAAAAACTCTCTCTCTTTTACTTGTGTTGCTGTGGAATTTGTTTACTCTACTTTCTCCTGCACTCTTTTGCTTCTCTACTGGTATGTCTCAGTTAGTTTACATGTCTCCACCACAATGTGTTTACTTCTGCCCACTTCTGTCCAATTCTTTTAGTTGACATTTGTTTCTAGCATATTGTAACACGTTCCCCCTTTCCTTTGTAATTCAGTATTTAAATTATGTATGCATCCTGTCAGTTTCTTGTCATGAATTTGATACTTTATGAATCCCAAACCCTCATACCCCTTTATATGTGAGTTATGGTTCAGGGCATGACAACGCTCTAATATTGTTGTCCATGATTCTGGATTGGATTGTTTGAATCCCAAACTCAATCAGTTCCCATTCCCTTTCCCCCTTTATGTCTTTTGAGCATTAGACTTGGGTCTGGCAGTGTCATAATCACTGTCCAGACTCTGGTCTGACCTTCAAGGGTTTGATCTTAATGTGTTTGACCAAGCAGGTGATCGGGGGTGTGCCAGCCTACTTCGTGGCTAGGTATGACCACAACCTGTCATGGCTCCCCAATCCCCCTTTCACTTTGCACTTACTCTTAGCTATTAAGTTCTGCCCCTCTCTTGCAAGCCATGCTTTGGGACCCCCTGAGCTCCCTCTGAACTTGGATGCCTGAGAGCTGGCTCTTCCACACTGCACTGTTTCTATTCTAATGGTATCTTGGGTGTAAGCAATGCCGGGAATCCCTGAGATTCCTTGGAACTTTGAAACACCCTGGGTAAAGAGAAGGCTTTGGAAATCTGGATCCCGGGAGTGGCTCAATCGCATATTATTAGACATTAAGGTTGAATTAGGCTGCTCGGATCTAGTTGTTAGCCTCTGATGTATTTTTTCTACATTCTGTAATAACTTGTATAAACTCGGGGAGTATAGTAAAGCGATGTGGGAGGGGTCTTTACTTTCTTGCATCAAAAGGGTAGAAATCATGATCGTAGGACTTTGTTATTTAACCATCTAGAGATCCTGCCTATAGGACCGTTTTAATCACATAGAAAGCATGTCTATAGGACTTAACACTCACTTTCTGCAATTATGCATATAGAAATCCTGCCTATATGAGTTAATTTTCTGCAAATTTATAGGTGTCATGCCTATAGGATGTGCATACGCATGACATTAGGCAAACTTTAGGTTTAATAAACAAGCATCCGTCCACAAGTTTATTAACAAGTTCGGTAATCAATAACTTGTAGATATCATGTCCATAGGAGCTTCTTTTGAACCAAACTCGCTTAGCCTGTCTAACAGCAGTAGCAATTGATTAGCCGTTTCTTATACGCCTAAGTCAGTACATGTTTTTCCAAAACATAGTCTCTAATAAAATTTGTTTCAAATCAGTGTATACTTTTTCCTAAAATCTATTTCTTAACTGGCATATCTTTTCTGAA
>NW_017675842.1:23563-28144 GCF_001879085.1 Nicotiana attenuata
GGCGGAGAATACGAACCCCTGAAAACGTATTTTCCTGATGAAGAAGTGTCCTTTGCAGGAGAAGATAATGCAGAATCCTACGAGGGTTGGAGGTTGTTTTTCGACGGAGCTGCAAATTTCAAAGGAGTTGGCATAGGAGCAGTCCTAGTATCAGAAACCGGCCAGCACTACCCAGTATCTGCCAAGCTCAGATTCCCTTGCACCAACAACATGGGCGAATACGAAGCCTGCATCCTGGGGCTCAAGATGGCCAATTACATGAACATTCAGGAGCTGCTATTGATCGGGAATTCAGACTTGCTCATACATCAGGTTCGAGAAGAATGGGCAACCAAGAACTCTAAGATACTCCCCTACTTGCATCACATACAGGAGTTAAGGAAAAGATTCACAAAGACGGAATTTCAGCATGTCCCCAGGGTCCAGAACGAGTTCGCTGATGCATTAGCTACATTATCAGCCATGATCCAACATCCAGATACGAATTTCATTGATCCCATCCTAGTGAAGATCTATGATTAGCCAGCTTATTGTGCTCACGTTGAGGAAGAAGCAGACGGAAAACCATGGTTCCACGACATCAAGAAGTACTTGACAACAGGAGAATACCCAAAACTTTCCAACGCCACTCAAAAGCGCACGCTCCGGAGATTATCCAACAACTTCTTTCACAGCGGAGGAATCCTGTACAGGAGGACTCCCGATTTGGGTTTGCTAAGGGGTGTCGAAGCAAAAGAAGAATCCAGACTATTGGACGAAGTGCACGCAGGGACATGCGGGCCGCACATGAATGGTTTTGTCTTAGCAAAGAAGATACTCCGAGCAGGGTATTTTTGGATGACTATGGAAACATACTGTATCCAGTACGTTCGCAAGTGCCATCGCTGTCAGATACATGCAGACATGATAAAGGTGCCTCCAAACGAGCGTACTGCAACAAGCTCACCATGGCCATTCGCCGCCTGGGGAATGGACGTCATTGGACCTATCGAGCCTGCCGCATCAAACGGGCACAGGTTTATCCTGGTGGCAATCGATTATTTCACTAAATGGGTTGAAGCAGCGTCATACAAGGCAGTGACCAAGAAAGTTGTGGCAGATTTCGTCCGTGACCGTATTGTTTGCCGATTCGGAATTCCGGAATCAATCATCACTGATAATGGTTCCAATCTCAACAGCGACTTGATGAAAGCCATGTGCGAGTAATTCAAGATCAAACACAAGAATTCTACAGCCTACAGGCCTCAGATGAATGGAGCTCTAGAGGCAGCCAACAAGAATATCAAGAAGATATTAAGGAAGATGGTCGAAAGTCACAAACAATGGCATGAGAAGTTATCATTTGCCCTACTGGGATACCGCACCACGGTCCGCACATTGATCGGAGCAACTCCATACATGCTGGTTTATGGTACAGAGGCGGTCATCTTCGCCGAGGTAGAAATTCCCTCCTTGGGGATCACACAAGAAGCAGAGTTGGACGACGTAGAATGGGTAAAAGGTCGCTACGAGCAGTTAGCCCTTATAGATGGGAAAAGGATGAATGCAGTTTGCCACGGTCAGTTGTATCAGAACAGAATGTCCAGAGCCTTCAACAAAAGAGTTAAGCCAAGGAAGTTTACACCAGGGCAGTTGGTGTTGAAGAAAATATTCCCACATCAAGATGAAGCCAAGGGAAAATTCTCTCCCAACTGGCAGGGTCCGTACATGGTTCACCGGGTTCTAACTGGAGGAGACCTTATTCTGGCAGAAATGGACGGAGAAGTTTGGCCAAAGCCGATCAATTCAGATGCAGTGAAATGATACTATGTGTAACCACTTACGATTCCTTTTATGATGTATTTGAACTACGCCTGACCTGATTCCCGTTTAAGAGGGGATACGTAGGCAGCCCTATGGGTTCGGTCACAATTTAATAAAAATTTCATTTTCCCCCCTACTATTGGAACTGGGGCAGAATTTTGAGGAGGACCCTCAAAATTCCGAAGTTAGTTTTCAGCCACTCATCGCCAGGAATGCCATCTCAGTAAACTGGGGCAGAATTTTGAGGAGGATCGTCAAAATTCCAAAGTTGATCCGTCAGTCGTTCAGCGCAGCCGTCAGAAGTGCCAGCCCAGTAAACTGGGGCAAAATTTTGAGGAGGACCCTCAAAATTCCGGAGCAAGAGAGGTTGCAATGTCTTGAACCTCGTCCAGTCGTTGGTTCATCTAAAAGAAAACTATTTTTTCTACTTACGTTATATTTACTAAATCATGCATAATTATTGTTCGAATTGCTGCTTTAGCAACGCTACCCCAATGATACGCAACGCCGGAAGCCAGGGGAAGACGAACTAACTTTCCCCCTTACAAAACTCACGATTTCTCTTTGGATGCAGGCACTCGTCGGGTATATTTATGTACGCATATTCCTCAAAGACGCAACTTCTCAGAATCATCACTCGTCCGTAATTATTATCCACACACAACCTCCTTGACAGTCACGACATCGTGATCAGCAATCAGCTAAGAAATCTCACTACTATCCGTCCTTTTATTTTCTTGCATTGCATAAGGCTACCTTTCTGCCTTTCGAGACTAAGCGTTGTCTCCATCTACATTATCTGCATAAGGCTATCTTTCTGCCTTTCGAGACTAAGCGTTGTCTCCCTCTGCATTCTTTGCATTGCATAAGGCTATCTTTCTGCCTTCCGAGACTAAGCATTGTCTCCATCTGCATTATCTGCATAAGGCTATCTTTCTGCCTTCCGAGACTAAGCGTTGTCTCCATCTGCATCATCTGCATAAGGCTATCTTTCTGCCTTCCTAGACTAAGCGTTGTCTCCATCTGCATTATCTGCATTGCATAAGGCTACCTTTCTGCCTTCCGAGACTAAGCACTATCTCATCCTGCATTATCTGCATAAGGCTACCTTTCAGCCTTCTGAGGTTAAGCTCTACCTCCACTTGCATGGCTAGAATACCGCCACTTTATCTTTCTTGCATGGCTGAAATATCGCCACCTTATCTTTCTTGCATGGCTGAAATATCGCCACCTTTACTTGCATCTTGCAATCGGCTGAAATATCGCCAAACTTTATTTAAATTCTACATCGGCTGAAAGATCGCCAGTTCATCTCCATCATCATCTATACCTATGCTTTCTATCGGCTAAAATATCGCCATTTATGTATCTTGGCATCGGCTGAAACATCGCCTGCTTTATTTAAATTTCTGTCGGCTAAAATATCGCCATTTACATTTTTGCATCAGCTGAAACATCGCCTGCTTTATTTAAATTTCTGTCGGCTGAAATATCGCCATTTACATTTTTTGCATCGGCTGAAATATCGCCATTTACATTTTTTGCATCAGCTGAAATACCGCCAAATCCTGCATTTCATGGGCTGAAATGTCGCCAAAACTGTCCGAGGGCGTCATTGTTCGGAGGCATCATCTTCATAGCCCGAGAACACCATGCCATGGCCCGAGGACCCACTTTATATCCTGCACATCATTATTCAAAGGCATCATGGTTCGGAGGCATCATTATCATGGCCCGAGATCATCATTTCATAGCCTGCGAATCCTTTAATTTTGCGTTTCATGGCCCAGGACATCATGGTCTGAGGACGTCATCCTAACCGTCCGAAGACAGCATTCATGGTCCAATGGGAACTTGCATCACGTTTAAGTTTATGCACGATATACACCTATATTGCTCACTTGCAGGTACATCGGCTAGCAACGGCCGTCTCAGCAGGAGCGATCCCGCTCCGGTTCTCGCAGCCGATCAGCTTCAAATACTTCTTGCCACCCTAAACATCGTGTCTGTCTCTTTTGAATCTCCATCGGCATGTTCCGTCAATGGTTCCTGAACTACATACGGCCTGATTCCTGTAAAACCAGGGATATGTAGGCAGCTCGGAAACCAGAGCTCGGTCAAATTCTTTTCAAATCGCCGCTTTCGGTCAAAATTGGCCATCATATCTTTACCCGACAACTCTTTCATCCTTCCCGGGTAAAGAGGGGCAGCTGTTGATACCCAATTTTTCCCTAAATATTTTTTATACCAAAAATACTTTCAAAATAACATATATATGCATATATGAGAACACACAAGAGTTTTGGTACTTTACCAAATTTTTAATGATTTTTAAAACCAATTTATTGCCTATTTTTATACCATAAAATCCAATAATTATTCCCAAAGTTATCATTTTGGTGGAAAACCTATTTTTTTATTCTCATATTTACACCAAAATATGACTAACATGATTTTTGCATATTTTTTACAAATTTATTTAGTATTTTTTAAAATTAAATTGCACATAATTGCAATATTAGCCCCTTTTAAGATTTAATTGTAATTATATTTATAAAATTGGCCCCAGTATTTTTAATTTGATAATTATGTATTATTAATCATTTTAGCATGTTTGATTTACTTCCAGAAATTATTTTGCTATTTTTTATAAATTAAACAAGGGAAAAGTGGCTATTTAAAAGTTAGCCCTTTTTGCATTTCAATTTTAACCGGAATTGGGCCCCAATCTCAGCCCCAAATTGAACCCAATTCCCTAACCCAATTTCCTAATCCACC
>NW_017675842.1:31085-55862 GCF_001879085.1 Nicotiana attenuata
TACAGTACATGTTTTCCTAAACGTAAGTCTAATAAAACTTAGTTTCTAATACAGTGTATACTTTTCCCTTAAACTACTATTTCCTTAACTGGCATATCTTTCTTGAAACTCCTTCTTTCTAATATTCTGCCTAAACGTGTTTTCCAACTCAATTCCTGTCTTTTGAACTCGTCGTTTTAAATCAGTTCCGCAACTCACTCTTTTCTTTAGATAACTCTGTCCCTTCTGGATTTTTCAACACTTTTTTTTTGTGTTTAACTACAATTAGGCGGTTTGTTTTCCCTTTTGAACTAGTTTCTAAACGTATGCAGCATACCCTTTTTCTTCAAGACTCTTCTGCATGATCATCTTCTAAAATCAGTACTTTCTTAAATGAACTCGCGACTAATTCAGTGCCTTAATCTCTGACAACTGTATCCGGGTTGCCTAATGCAGACTTTCTGTCCAAATATATGTGTTGAACCTGTCCGCTCACTGCTTAATTTTAATCTAAGACCAAATCAGTATTTGTCAAGGCATGCTAAACTATATGATTATTTGATTTCTGGGGTTTATTTGAGCCTTATTTGCTTGTTTATTCTTCCCTTTATTTGATGCTTGTTTTGAATGTCGAGCTAGAATTTTATCCTTTAAACTCCACAAAGGCCTCCATCCCTTTCTTTCCTTTTAGGATTAGAAGTCCTAATACCCCGGAACTGATAGGATTGGGACGGGTAGTAGCATGCGATAAGTAAACGATACCGTTCCGCGCTTAATACCTTAACAGGGTGGGAAGGGTAGACATGGAGATGATGATTACACGATAACACTATGTGTACAATTGGGTACCAGTGTTGTGCGAATGATCCATGTAATGTATAAACCTAGGACTCCCCTCTCCTTTTATTAGTTTAACATTTTTTTTAGAACTTTAAAAGCTGCTGCACTTTCAACTTCTGTTTCTCACACGATTTTTGGTTTGCTTGCACTAATTGCTTGACTTCTTCCCTCTACTTGCACATTTCTTTTACAACTAAACTGCTCCCTTTCTGAATTTCAGCACTTCTTTTAACCTTTTTGTGCTTCTTGTTATACTTGTTAGTTTATTCGCATGTGCACTTAAAGTCACAATTGTAGCATGGCCGGGAACCATAGTAGTGGATCTTGAGGGGTGCCTAACACCTTCCCCTCGAGATAATTTCAAGCCCTTACCCAAAACTCTGGTCTGCATCTTTTATTCTTCTAAAAGTGTGCTAATGCACTATAATCATTAGGTGGCGACTCTCCAAACTCCAAAAACCCAATTCCTAAACGGGATAAGAGTTGTCTTCCCGAATGTCGTGAACCCGATTCCGCGAGGGAAAATGGGGCGTCGACAAACACAGACAACGTTCGAGAAACACACTGAAAATCCTACAAGTGAGCACCCGCTCTACGGAGACGAGGTACTGAAAATAAAAGGTAGAAAAGGAAAAGAATGACAGCAAAAGTACGACTTTCATTATCATTCAAAAAATGTATGTACACTTGACCTTACAAAAGGTCCCATTTTACATTCCAAAATACAACAAAACAAAATTGCTACAAGTCCTAAGAGGCTTCGCCGCTTCGACCGTCATCCCCCGCCTGACCGCCACCTTGTTCATCGCCGCCCCCGGGTTGATAAGTTGCAGAGATCCAAGAGCCGGATTCTAGACGGTTGACGTCTTCGGAGTTATAGCCCGCCCGGTCTGGGGAGTCAGAACTATACCCACAGGTTTCGCGGGCGACACGGGCTACGCGCCGTTGCTCCTGAACCTCCGCCTCAGTGGCTCGACCCGCAGCCAAGAACTCCTCGAATACGACTAATCTGGCATCGGCGTATACCCACATATCATGCGCCTCACGATGCGCATCCTCATCAGGCCTTGGTGCAGCAGTCCGCTTAAGGACTTCAATCTCAGCCGCCCTGGCATCGAGTTCGGCGATCAAAGCGGCAACCTTGGTCCGCAAATCAGCAGCTTCCGCCGCTACCCCACGGCTAACCTCCAATTCTTCTTCCTTCGACTGAAGAAGAGTCTCCAGCTCAACGTTTCGAGCCAGAGCAGTCATCAGCTGCTCATCGACCTGCTCCAGCTCGGCCACCCTTCGTTTCAGTTGGGCCTCCGACTGTTCAAGGCCCTCACGGAACACCCGAAATTCCGAGTCCTGCTTAAGTAGGTCCGCCAGCGCCCGATGCTTAGCACGGCACCGTTGGTACTTCTTCACCATCTTGTTGAAAGTGGCTGCCTTCTTTTGCACCCGCCACCTCCTCTCCACCTCCAAAATGAGAGTCTAACAAGGAGAAGAAAAAGAGGAAAGGCAAGTCAGTACGCATCAAAGTTAGCCTTACGGCACACAAAAAACTGAAAGCTACCTGCAAGGCCGCGCCAGCAACCCTCCGGGATAGATCCCCGTCACTAACACCCTTCAGCATTTCACGCTCAGCAGCTGCACATAACAGGGTCATATCCGTTGCGGCCTGCTCGCTGTGTTGTAACAGGTTATACCCTCCTGGCATCATAATTCGGCGGTTGGACCTACCCGCCGTCATCTCCACATGGGCTGGACCCCTCGTTAACCCATCTGCATCTCCACGGGCGGCCTCAGTGATCGCCCTCTCGGCACCATCGCCCACTTCTCCAACAGCAGCCGACGAACCGCTCTCCGAAACAGGGGCCGGGCTGGCGTCGGTAACAGCTCTCCTTTGGGGAACCGACCTCCCAGAACGGATAGCATCGGCCATAAAAACCGGCCTCGACACTTGACGGGGTTCACTTACCCTCTCGTCTTCAGTCGCTATCCCCTTGCCCGCTATCAACCGTCGTCTCTTTCTCTCTAGCGGCTCCTCACCTTCAGAAGTCTCCTCCATAGACCGCGGGGACGGCACTGAAGGAGTCGCTTCAATTGCAGACGCCGCCATAGGCGCAACCTCCTGCTGAGGAACCTCTGGAGCTCCATCACGAAACGAGCCGCAGGGTATGTCTCCGCCATCAGAATCGGTCTCCGCCCTAGGCGAGGTAACGACAGCCTTCTTCTTCTTGGGGGCGCTCCGACCTGCCAACACAAGTAAGTCAGGTAACAAAACCTAAGGGAACTTCCAAACCAAGGCCGAAGAATTACCTAACGGGCCGTACTGTGAAGAAATGCAGCCCAGGTACGGCATTCCTCCGCGTAAGGTATCAATATTTCCACCCACGATTTAATACTGTCAATACACTGGGGTGGAGAAGCCCTCGCTACAAAAAAAAAAAAAGAAATCACAGTGGCCGAATGGTCAAGGTCACGAACGGTCATGAATTCTACAAATAAAGGTACTCACGTTCTGGGTTCCATCTTTCCGGGAATCCTTCAGGGTTAGACACCAGATGCTCCGTTCTGATGTAGAAGTACCTATGCCAGAAGAGGCGGTTGGCCTTGTCGTCAGACTTAACTACCAAACCCTTCGTACCACGGCTTTTCAATTGCAACATGGTGCCCCTCAGGTAACCAGGGTTGAATAACTGTAAAAGGTGATGAACTGAGATGCCACACTCAGCCTTAGCTGCGTACGTGGTCAGAATCCTGCACACCTTCAAGGTTTAAGGAGTGAGCTGAGCCGGACACACATTGAAAAAATGGCAGAGCTCCTCCGCTAGAGGATAAATCGGGAGACTATAACCGATCAAAAACGGGTACTCGTAAAAAGTGCAGTACCCAGGCCTATGCACATTGGCATAGTCCATCCCAGCCGGAGCCATTTCCACATGGTCAGGAATGTTGTGTGTCGCTCGAAGGCTGTCTAGATGAGATTACAGCAAAACACTGTGCTCCCACGGAAGGGCTGGACTTTTCGTTTGAAAATCCTTTCGAATATGCATTTCCTTTGGGAGTATGTTGTCTACGGTAAGGGGAACGAGGGTCTTTTTCACTTCCTCCTCCTCACCGCCAGAGGAAGGCGGAACCCTAGATGGGTTAGTGTCCTTGGTCTTTTTAGCACCTTGACGATGTTTTACCATGGCGATTCTATTGGGGAAATAAGGCACTAACGACGAAAAATATGACTTCAAAGAAGTGGAGGAGTCTCACACGAAATAACGGTTACAAGAAAGAAAGGCAAAGAAGTAAACCAGAAATTGTTTTACAAAGGTTCGAAAGATGAATCGGATTGAACCTCTCCCCCATTTATAGGGTTAGGTTGCGCAGAAATCGAAGAGTCATGATTCAAAACGTGCGCGGGAAACCAAAATGTCACTTCATCCTTTGAACCGCCTCGGGAGTAAGTATAATAGTGACGCATACAGGCGATGATGTCATTCCGAAAAGGAAGCCACGCGTCAGTGGCTCAACAACGTCGTACATTTCGCCTTATGCGCGTTGCCGCCCCAGGTCGAGGTCAAATTCTCCTTGGACGAGGTTCGCATTTCCGCCCATTGAAGACGCCTACCGAATGCGTCTCCAACGAATGGAGGTTTTTAAGATAATGCTGGAATAGATAAATAATGAGCATAGTAAATGAATTAATTAGAATAACTTATTTGTAATAGTAATATTATAAACAACAAAAATTCAACAATTTATTTACACGATTCAGATGAAAGAAAATAAAGGTTGTAAAATATATATATTCCATGCACGTAATATAGAAATAATTATTTAAATAAAAGTATTTTTATAATATACATTATATACTCTTGAATATTATGCTCACTTATATTATATATATTCCATGCACGACTTAACATAACATATTTTACCCTATACAGATAGTCCCCCTGCTTTCTGGTGATATAATTTTGTATCGTCGGAAAGTTGGTAGAAACATAATAATATAATTGAGCATAATTTTCAAGAATATATAATGTATATTATAGAAATACCTTTATTTAAATAATTATTTTTATATTAGGTGCATGGAATATATATTTTACAATATTTATTTTCATTTTGAATTGTGTAAATATATTTTGATTTTTTGTTGTTAATACTAAAATTATTATTACGAACAAATTATTCTAATTAATTTTTTTACTATGCTCTTTATTTTGTTATTCCAGCATTATATATGTTTAAATACTTTCTATTTTTTTAATTTATAAATAATACTTATTATTCTATAGATAAGTCCATAATATAAATTAAAAAGAGAGAATCATAATATTAAAAAGTTTAAAAAAATAAAAAGAAGATAAATGTTTATAATTTAGAGGGTAAATTAGGTATTTGACGATACAAAATTTGAAAAATGTCGCTGAGTGACCTTCTGAGTGCAATAGGCATAGTTCAGTGATTTTGTTGTTACAAACGAAAGTAAAGTGACTATAGGAGATAATTTGGGATAGTTGAGTGACCATTTGAGTAATTGGAAAATCTAGCTTTTTGATGCTATATATTTCTTTATCTATATTATTTTTCTCTTTTTATTTTTTTTGAGCGAACCATCAGATTGGCACAAGATATTTAATCATTCAGCAAAACAAAATGAAATTTTGGAATTATATTGTTGATAGAAGTTAGAGGAATACCATTAGGAGCGTGCAAATCTCTTGGAGAAAGTTTTCTTAGAACTTAGAAGTGGTTGAAATTCAACTATTTTTCTTCTATGCTGGAATATGATTAGAACTTGAATTGGATTTGCTGTAAATAACCAAAAGGTCTCCTCTTTCTTCCGCTTCCTTCGATTATCATTTTGTTTTCTACAAAATCTCACTTGTGATCGTAAATATGTCCTTGCCTCTTGATTTAATTATGTGCATATATTATCATGCATGGGATTATGTTGTCATTTAATCAAGTTAAGATTCTTTTTTATATTATTTTGGGCAGTGGAAGGAATGTATATCAAGCGCGTAGCAGGTATTAAAAGCATGGATATAATTTTGCCTAAATGTTTGTATTATCTAATAATTATATGCTTCAAAATATAGATGGCAAAAAGGAATTAAGGAAAAAGGTTATGTGCAAGATTCATTACGAAGTTAGAGAAGTTAGAAAATGAATGTTACTCCTAACATATTCATTTGCTTTCTTTTTTTATTGTATTTCGTGGGTGGTTACTGTACTGATATGCAACTAACAAATTGTCAAAGAATGTTAAAAGAAATTGTTTCATTGCATAGAAAATAGATAATCTTTGCTTTTATTGTAATTATTTCTCGTGCATTTGCATATGAGAAGGTTTGATTTTTGCAAAATAATTTCATTAGTTATATTTGGTCCAGACATAATTGATTGGTAGATATTAAAGAAAAGCTTAATTTTGTTTGATTTAGGGTCGACAATTAGTGCTACCGGAAAAAGTGAACTAATAGCATGTTTTGGCCAAGCTTCTCTAAGACCAAAAGTACTTTTTTATATTTTTAAAAAGTGTTTTTTTTTTTTCAAAGTTGAGGTGTTTGGCCAAGCTTCTAGGAAGAAAAAAGTTTTTTTGAGTAGAGGCAGAATCAGTTTTTGAGAAGCAGAAAAAAGTTGTTCTCCCAAAAGCACTTTTGAGAAAAACACACTTAGAAGCCGTTTCTAAAAGCTTGGCTAAACACTAATTGATGCGCAAAAGTGTTTTTCAAATTGATAAGCCAAAACACAAACTGTTTTCACCAAAAGTACTTTTTTGAATAGCACTTTTAAAAAAAAATATTTTTCAAAATAAATTGATTTTAGAAGCTTGGCCAAACAGGCTATAAATTGTGTTCAACCATTTTTTACCCGGATAAACTCATCTTTATTATGAGTTGAACTCATATTTTAAAACCATGTTTAGAATGTGTTGAGATGCTTGGATTTCTTAAGATGAATAACCTTAGGTGAAATCAAATGTTGTATTTGGTACTTAATTGTGTCCTATTCATGCTTTCTTATTGTAGTAGGTGAAAGTTTGATTTGATAACGAAAAGAACATAATTATTTCAAAGCATCTACTCTTAGTTGTGAGGGATAATAAGGAAAAGCTCGTAACGATGCACATATAGTGTAGTGTTCTTCAAATATCAATCTGATTTGTTGCCTATGAACACTTGTTATTGCTAGCCAAAAACTTTATGTTTCATTTAATTATATAAATAGTTATCTTCTGAATGTATAACTAAAAATAATTTAGAAGTCTTTATTTGTACCCGTAAATAGAAGTTTTAAGATGAGATTAAATTTATGCAATCTTGTATGAATTAGCGTATGGATTAACATAAATGCATTTTTCTTTTTAATAAAAAAGAGTAATAGTGTCTAAACTTCTATTTATATTTATTATTGATATGCTTGTTATTTTTTTAATTTATTGATATCTTTTATGACCGCAGCGCGAATAAATTTACTAGTGTCATTAATATATAGAAGGATTTAAGTTATTCTAGTGTAACAATACCATTAACATATAGAATGATTTAAGTTACATACATCTAACGCTAAAAGCTTACCGGCACCCAATTTTTGCACCAAACTTTATCATGCACGATTAAATAGTAGTAATAATAAATAAGGTGAAAATATATATTGAGTCAAAGTTAATTCCAAGAAAAGGGTGTTCGAAGAAGCGTATATATACATATATGGACGATGTAAAATTCTGAAATTTACAGCTAGTCCAATGACAAAAGACACGTTTTCCTTTTCTCTAGTTTATGTTGGGGTAAATTTACTAGCTTTTCCATTTCTTATAAAAGAGGTGTACGTATAATATTGTCCTTTAATTTCTTTTCTCACTTCAAAAATTCTGTTAGATAAACCAAACATGTGAAAGGATCATATATCAAGGGGATATATTGAGGACCAAAATAAAGTAACCCCAATATATTAAGGACTATTTTGATCATTTCTCCTTTAGAAATTTCTTATTGGATAAGTGGAGTTAGAGAAAATAAATAAATTGTGAAGAAAAAGAAAAAAGTAAAAGGAACGAGAAACTATATTTTCAGTTTCACCTGTTCACAACTGTACTAATTAGTTCAATTGTAAAAAACTTACGCATTGTATATAAAGATTAGGAAAAAACTAACTTGAGTCCCAAGCTAGGAAATCAACACTTCTTTTCTCTCCTAAAAATTTGTTTCCTAAAATTTTCGTTGTTGGAATTAACCTGATCAGATATCTATAAATAGTCCATTATATTACAGCATTCACATCAATTAACTTCCGCCATTCGTTTAGGGTTTTGTTTCCTAGTTCTTGTCTTCTTACTTGAGAGAACAGAAGTTCTTGTCTTTGCATATTGCGGCAACTACTATTTTCTCGTTCTTGTGTTTCTCCATAAGCAAGAAAAAGAGACAACCATATATACCATGTTGACGGTACCAGCTGTACGCCATGGGTGTATCATGGGTGTTCGGTTTCACCCAACTGAAGCAGAGTTGATCAACTTTCTGAAAAGGTTCCTAAAGGGCGAGCCTTAGCCGAGTGAATGCCCTAATTTCCAACTTGCCGATATCTATGGAGACCAACCACCATGGGAGATATTTGGAGCTAATTCTGATCATCCCGAACATAAGGTTCGCTATATTTTCACTCGGTTGAAGAAGCAGAAGAGTGAACATACAAGGGTTCGTCGAACTTGCGCCAACAGGACATGGAAAGGCCAAACAGGTATTGATCCTATCAAGAATGGTAAGGGAACTGTGGTTGGGTTTAGAAGATGTTTCAAGTTTCAAACTAGTAGTAAAGAAGGAGAGCACAATAAAATTTGGCTGATGAAAGAATATTCCGTGGGGGATGATTTCTGTAGAGAAAACAATATTGCTAAGGAGGATATTGTTGTGTGCCGAATCAAGAAGAATATAAGATCAAAGAAAAATCATGGGGTAAATATGGAGGAACAAGATGTTCCAAAAGTAATCGAAGCTATGTTGCATGGACCTGATGAAGATTACTGCACAACAGTACAACCAGCAACAATATGTCAAGCAGCTGATCAACATCAAGTTAATGACTGGTCCAACTACCAACAGGAGGTCAATTGGGCTGATGATATGCTCATAGGAATAGACGAGTTTGGAGATATAATCTGATGTGTATAATTACACGAGGTGGGATGGGATAGATATTTTAAGTGGTTAATTTATCCACGTGACGAACACGAGCAGACAGAAGCTTTTTCAAAGTTTGAGACAGAAGTGTCTAATATGAACATTTTATGATGTGTTTAGATGCTCAATCGGAATAAGCTTGAGTTCGAGTATCTAAATAAAATATACTAACAAATTTTAAGCGGCTCTCAATGTATTCCGCCTATACTAGCAGGCGTCTTTAAAGGTAGTTCCAGGGAGTTAGCAGAAGTGTACTCTATATCAATCTGTTATATATAGGAACAAATGTTTCTCACCGAGTATGCTTCAAATCGTTGCCAAATATCCAGCAATAAATATGCTGCTTTTTTTAAGTTTGTCCTTGATAAGAAATAGTAAAATAGAAAATTCTGATACCAATAAGATTGTTTGTGCTGATTCTAGCAAAACTGCTTTGCAAAACTATAAAGATAGATGCTTGCTGTCTGATAACGAGATGCATCCTGTTTTCTGTTGCAATGATCAGTTGAGTAGTAAGGAAGTATAATTTCTCAAGTGTTCAACAAGAAAACAGAGATCCTTTAAGTTGCTAAGATGAAGTTCATGAAACTTGGATCCAAGCCTGATGCCTTTCAGTCAGAAGGGAACAATGTCAGATATGTTGCTTCTGAGTTGGCCTCGGACATCACGGCTAATGTCGGAGATGTAAAGGTTTACTTGCACAAATTTTCTCTTCTGTCCAAGAGTACCTCTTTGCAAAAGCTGGTTGCTAATGCAAGTGAAGCAAATTGTGATAAAGTTCACATTCATGACATTCCTGGAGGACCTAATGCCTTTGAAATATGTGCCAAGTTTTGTTACGACATGACTGCTAAACTGAAGAAGCTATTGAGAAAGGAAACCTTATTTACATGATTGATGTTTTACTGAACTCGAGCATTTTCCGGAGCTGGAAAGATTCAATAACAGTTCTTCAAACTACTAAGTCTCAGTCACGTTTGTGTGAAGAACTGAAGTTGATCAGCCACTGCATTGATGCTATAGCACCCAAGAGAGTGGATTGGCCCGATACGAAAAAGCTTCCAGAAGAGAACGGAAATGATCCTAACTTGAATGGTATTAGAAGCCGCATGGTGCCAAAAGATTGGTATGGGTGAGGACTTAAGTGAGCTTGAAGTAGATTTATATAAGCAGGTAATTGTCACCATAAAAAACAAAGGCGTTGTTTCTTCTTAAGTAATTGGAGAAGTTGTGAAAGCTTATGCTTATAGAAGGTTTCCAGGCTTAATAAAGGTGTGTTCTAGTTCAATGATGTCTCCAAATGTCGAGCAATATTGGATACGATTGTATGGCTGTTGCCCTCTGAGAAAGGTTGTGTCTCCTGTAGTTTCTTGTTAAAACTGCTGAGAGCATTAATTTCAAAGGGGATGCTTGTATGCATGCTGTAAATGATCTTTTGTAAATGATCTTTTGATTCGAGCCTCAAATGGGGAAGGAACCATTTGAGGATTCTGAACCTCAGCTAGAAGATGGAGATGAAATTCAGAAGATCCGAAAGCCAGGGATTTTATCAGAAGCTTCAAAATTGATGGTGGCAAAGCTAGTAGATGGATGCCTTACCAAAATTGCGAAAGATCCTAATCTCCCTTTGTCAGCATTTGTTGGTCTAGCAGAGATGGTATCCCATTTTCCTCGACCCGGTCATGATGGTATCTATCGCGCAATTGATATACCTTAAGGAGCACCCTGGAATCAGCAAGAGTGAGAGGAAGAGAATTTGTAAGCTGATGGACTGCAAGAAGCTCTAGGTGGATGCTTGTATGCATGCTGTGCAAAACAAGAGGCTTCCCCTTCGTGCTCTTTTTCGAGCAAGTCAGGGCTAATGCCATGTGTGGGAGCAGTACTCCGGATCTGTCAAAAGCTATTAGGGACCTTAACAGTGCTTTATATGAAAGTTCAAGATCTACAACAGCAAATATAGAAGAAGATTGGGATGTTGCAGCCTCTGCAGAAGAACTCAGGGCCTTGAGAGGAGAGCTTGCAGCCTTAAGAATGGGAAATGGAGGAACAAACGACAAAGTTAATGGCAATGTCAAGACTAGGCTGCCATGGAGTAGAATGAAAGGTTTGCTCATGTCGAAGAGGATCTTCTTGAAAATATGGTCGAACAAACAAGGGGAGAATAGTGGCTCAGATTCGTCCGAGAGTCTTGGATCTGCTAACTTGCAAGAAGCTAAGTCTACACCTTCAAGAAAAGGAAGGCATTCAGTTTCTTAGTTCTAACAGCTTAAGGAATGTACTCTTGGTGGCCTTTTTCTGAGGGGTTTTTCTTAATTGATATTTAGCATGTCAAAAAGACTAGTCATCTTTCTCTAAAGTCCTCTAGAAGAAACTGAAGGATATAGTTTGACAAAAAAGTTTGAAGGAGGAAAATGAAGACTCTTATGGACCAACAAACAGAAGTTATTGAATAGATGTTCTGTCATTTATTAGTTGTCCATGTGAAAAAAATGCTGTTCACTTACTCTGGATCATAAGTCAATGTCAATCTTGCGGTTATCTTAACATATATAATTAGTCTAACGATATTAGCAGTACTTGATTTCCATTGTTTGAATTTGATAAGTTTTCTCTGCTGACAGGATTTTTGGGAGTAAATAATTTTGGGCATCATCGAATTAAAAATATTTTTGGTGCAGAGATGGAGAAAATAGAGGAAGTATCAACATTTAAGAGGAAATATTCATTATTGTAAGTTCTAACCATGGTTAAGATCTGGTTTTAGTAAATTAAATATATACTGTTGATATTAAAATGTGGCTTGTCCTACTCAATTATGTAAGAACTTTAAGAAATGGAGAAAATAGAGGAAGTATCAACATCTATATGCTTGCCTAAGAGCAATGGAGGTCTTAGTATAAAGGGCTGCAGGTTGGCAAATTGTTGTGGCAACTAGTGGAGAATAAAGACTCGTTATGGGTGAAATGAGTCCATGGAATCTATATAAAGCAAGCTCCTTCCATATGGGAACACAAGCCCCCTCAAGATTGCAGTTGGTACTGGAAGAAGTTAAACTCTTTAAAAGATACCATGTGATAGTTTATATGAGTCCACCAACTGTATGGAGACATGGTCCTATATCAGTTCCCTCAGTGCTAACTACTGAAACAGTATGTAAATGAGACACAGGATTTTTATGTGGAAAAATCCCAACTCAAGGGGACAAAAACCACGACCTACACTGGTAGGATTTCAACTTCACTAACTTGTAACTACACTATTACAAGCCACTTTGTAATGACTCTATTATAAAGACTTCAATCACTCTAACTTGTAATACACTTATCACAAGCCATTTTGTCACTCACTAGTTACAAAGAATTCAACCTATGACTAACTCTAGTCACAACACAAACTCATATGGTTTAAGATTTTGAGTTTCCTAAAACAAAGCTTCTAAGAAAGCAAGATAGGAGTTACAATGAAGAACAAAAAAAAACAAGATTACAACTCAACTAAGGACACACATAGACTCATAGTGAAACTAGTCCGTAGTGGAGTTGTCACTTGTTCTTGACACACTTGTGACTTCAATGCTGGATCAGATCTTCAGTGCTTGAGAGAATATCACTAAATGCTCAAGTGAATATATTGTTGCCTTACACCATGTTATTATGCTTCAAAAGACATCCCAAGGATGATGTCTATTCTTGGTTGGTACACGCCTCTTCCCAATGGGAAGTGACTGCTGCACTGTAGCGTGCACAGTTGCAGGCAATCACTTTCTGCAGTTGCTTTCCAACTGTAGAGTTGACTTGTACTTCTGTCTGGGAAACACCAAGGGATCAGGTCCCTAAACTGGTTCTTGTGAATCCAAAGGCACACTGCCCAGATTATCTTGAGTCCATTGCTGAATGATTGTACCAGGCATGCATCATGTCCTTTATCTGGTTCTATGCAGAAAGTTTGTTAGATCATCAAAACATAAGACTAAGAGACCTTGAGCCCATCACCATGAGACCATGGTACTCCTAGGAGAGGTATGCCTTAACTGCTAGAGGGGAATGCTCTATCACCAGGAGCTATATGGCCCTTGTGGGGGTCCATGGGAAGCTTGATATTGCTACTTTGATATGGAACAGTATTACTCAATCAAAGCACAGATTCATCGTGTGGTTGGTTGTCAAGGATCGGTTGCTCACTTAGGAGAGACTTGCTCAGTTGCATATTCAGTTGGAGAATGCTAATTGTTGCTTATGTATTTCAGGTATTATGGAAACTCCTCAACACTTATTTGGAGAGTGCTCCTGGTTCAATACTGTTAGGGAGGCCATGCTATCATGGGCATGTATTCAAATGCAACCCGGTACTGTCAGGCAAGTGTTGACAAGTATCATATGGAAAATTGGATTAAAAGACTCTTTAAGAACATTGGATTAAATTGTTAGATATGAGACAACTAAGATTAAGGAAAAAATAATTTACTGCTAAATTTAAATAAAATAGAAGATTGCAAATAAAGTGAATAGAAGAATTCTCAAAAAAAAAAAAAACTCAATACACTTGAATACTCAAAAATAAATCTTATATTCAACATTATTTACACCATAAAGCAATTCTAGTACTATTTCGCACAGAAAGATCTGACATATTTATCACGAGATGCCTTTCTAAACTAATACTAATATATGAATGAATTGAGAAAATATGAATGACAGGAGATCTAAAAAGATGGTGATATACAGACAACACTTTACAAGAATAATTCAAGATCTCTCACAATTCAGTACATTTAATGCGCGAATAATCTTAAGCAAACTAAAGTGTTGCAACGTGTTAATAATTCTTTTGCAACATGTGGCCAACATTTCGATCACCTTTAACTTGACGGAAACAGAATATCCTTAGTGTGAGCACGTGATTTTTTTGCCCTATATGAATTACTCCCATAAATTCAAAACAAAATAATGTCTTTCATTGTTTGCAATTTTGTGGATTTTTGTGGCATTTTCTGTTAATTGTTTGCATTTGTCTGTGCATTTTTATTTTTCATTTGATTATTAAAAAAATACAAAAAAAATATGTTGCATGTGCATTTAGGATTTAACTTTGTATTTTTATTAATTAATTAGTAATTAGTTATTTTATAAAAAGGAAAAATCACAAAAAGAGTTATTTTGCACCTTTTAATTCCAACATCAATTTTGAGTTGTTTTCCTTTTAATTTGTTGGTTAATTAATTTTGATAATTATCATTTAAGTTTAATTAGTGTTTTTATGTCAGTTAGGTTCTAGGAATTAATTTAAGTTTATTTTTAATCTTAAATTTTTGAAGAGAAAAGATTGAAAGAAAAAAGAATAGAAATTGAAAGATAAGTCTGTTTGGACCAAAATTGCCAAGCCCAAAGCCTTGCACCCCTGAAACCCGTCCAAATTGCCCCAATACCCAGCCCAAAACCACCCTGACCCTGTCCAGCCCCCCCTCCTCATCAAAACGACCCTGTTTATCTCGAGTTTAATCTCAGCCGTCGAGGTTTCTCGATCCAACGGCTGAGAACACGGGAGTCCTTTATACATATATGTCTGAAATTCCTCACCCCCCCATCTCGTCTTCCCCAGTTCTCTCTCAGAGACCACTCCCACAAAACCCTAGAGACCGCCGCCCTAAATTCCCACCACCACCCGCCGGCGGCGCGACCTCCTTCCATCGTCAAAATCACACCATGAAATCCCCTGCCTTCCCTCGTTCCAAATATCCAATTACCTTCCTTCGAATCCCCCTCAAAGTGCTCGAATCTTAAATATAAGGTTCGAGTCTCATGAACCCAACTCCTAAACCTGCGCATGAAGGTTTTCTGTCTCGATTTAGTTGAGTTTGGACTGATTTTGTCCTTTGATAACGTTAATTATTTGTTTTGCTAAGAACAAACGATTAATGTTATTTGAAGACGAAATCGGAGGTTCGAGTCATCATGGTTTCAAGTTTTCTAGTTGGTAAGTCCATTCTCCCTGATTTATTCATGTTTGGCACCATGTTTCCTACTTTCATTCCTCTTCATCTACCCTCTGTTTCTTTCCCCCTTTCTGAATTGTTCAATTAGAGTTTGAATAAATTTTTACGATTGAAAGTTCAGTTTATGTGTCCTTATCCTTCAAATTAGCTTTATCTTCAAAACCCTCCTTTTGATTCCTGTTAACTTGTTTGAACTTGGTTAATCTTCTGGCGATTTGTTCATTTTAATTACTTAGCTTAATTAGGTCACTTTGATAACCTAGATAATCCCCTACATAATTGTGTTAATTAGTCATCTAGCTTAGTTGGGATTTTTGTTAGGGAATCCGTTTGGTATTTGTGGTCTTGCAGAATTGGTTTGGTCCAGTTGTGTGATTGAAGGTTAGTTTGGTTCTGGACATTTTGCAAATGCAGCCCATTCCATTTGGGCTAAGCCATTAGGTCAATGTGACCCAGGTAAATGGCCGGGGGTAATTACAGGGTCATTGAAGGGTAGTTTGGGTAGATCAATTAGGGAATCTGTGAATAACCACCTTAGGAAGCTTCTTAGAAAGCTGAAAATAACTTTACTTGGTTAACAAGTCAGTAATTGAGGGACACCTAAGCTAAAATGAGAATTAAAGAGGGGGAAGAGTGCAAAATTAAAATCCTAAGGTCTGCCCTATTGTCTTGCCTATAAAGGCGTCTTATTCTTGCCTTGCAAGGCAGACCTAAGTGATAGAAAATCCTGAAAATCACAAACGGCTTGAAAAGCTGAAAAAATATTGTTCCATTGGAATTTCTCTTTGAACTTTGAAGCTTTCTTTCATTTTCTGAACAACAGCTGATTCTATTATGGTTTAAACCAGGGTATTGAAAAATTTGGTTAGGTTTTTGGATTGGTTTATTCCTTCTAGTTCGATTTCATTATTGGTTTTGGGTTGAATCTGGGCTGCTCTGTTGCTGGTGTTGATTCTGCACTTGATATTGCTGGTCTCTTACTCTCCTCTTTGCCTTTTCATTACCAGGTACATGTCCTCTGAAATTCTACATGTATTGGTGAAGCTTTGAGTTGAAGAATGAAAAATGAGAAAGAAGGATTTTAAAGCATAATTGCAGTTGCTTTCTGATTTAGTTCTGTTTTATTTTGAGTTTTGTTTTCTACTAAGTGTGCTATGTTGCTTAGCTGACCTCTGTTTAAGTAGTTTAAGTTTCTGCTATTTGTATTTGATCTGGGACTGCTTTTAGACTTGGGACAATCTGTTAAATGGATTGAAGTTCAGTTTATATATGCATGCTTAGATATTCTGGTGATTGTAAAAGCTGTTGAGGATTTGGTTGCTGAATAGTTCTTTTAATCTTGGTGATATGTTAATCATGTTAGGTTGGTCATGGGCTCATACATTGACTTAACTGAAAGTATTCTTGAACTTCAGGGGTTGTGGAATTATGTTTAAAGGGGGGAAAGATTTGGTCCATAGTTTTCTAAAGCAATTGTCAGTGTATCCTGTGGTTGATTGTGAGCATATTTGATTTAGGTTAGTTGGTACCATTTCAGGTATTCAGTTAATGGGCAAAAATTCAGAAGCATTTAGTTCATCTTGATATTAATCACGGACAGGTTTAAGTTAGATTTATTGTTAGTCAACTTGTACTAGTTAATTGATCAATTTGCGCGTGAATGTTTGAAATTCAGAAGTAGAAGTTGAAGTAGGCAATTTGTGTTAACTAGTTAAGGCTGCGAGTTAATTGTTAGTTTAATCTCATTTTGTTTTTTCTTTATTAATGATGGCATGTGATCTGAATAACGATGGTGTTTTGTATCAAGACTAGTTCACTTGTGATCTACTGAAGGGGCTTTTGATTGATATTTTGTGTGATGGTAGGATTCGAAATGGGATCCTCTGAGCTACTGAAAGGGTCTTGCTCCCCAACTTGGGCTCTCATTTGGGCCAGTGCTATTTGGCTTAGGGATTACCAGTCCTGGACAGCTTTGCACCTTACAACTGTTGGGCTTCACGCTTAGCTCAAACCCTTTACACCTTCAGCTCTTTCTTAAATTAACTCAGGCAGTAGTATAATTTTGACTCTTTAATTGTTCAAATAGTCAAACTTCTTAAGTTAAAGGAGGTGCGCCATATTAGGCAACGCAAATAGTTATGGCCCTCCGAATTTAGTACCCTTTAAAATAAAATTGGGGCGCGCCATGCCAAAAAAAAAATGACAATGGCATGGCCCTCATTTTAATTAATTTTCTTTTAAATCCTTAGAATTCGAGGCGTGCCATTTAGCAAATTTCCATGGCCCCTCGCAAAGTTAAAAACGCGTAGTTGCTTTAGGCGCGTTATTTTAATAATATTACCTTCCTAAACTCGGGTGCGCATTTCATGTGACCCAAATCCAAATCATAACAACGTTGAATAGAACGTGTTTCGGATTGTGGTTGCATTTCATGTGACGCGGTCCAAAGACATATTTTAGACGACGTTAATTTTTTTTTAAAATGAATAAAACGGTTTAAAAGTTAAAATGAACATAGGTTTTGAACATATACTAAAATCAGATAATAGGTCAATAATAACTATTGAGCGACCGTGCTAGAACCACGAAACTCGGGAATGCCTAACACCTTCTCCTAGGTTAACAGAATTCCTTGCCCGGATTTCTGGTTCGCGGACTGTAATACAGAGTCAATCCTTTCCTCGATTCGGGATTTAAACCGGTGACTTGGGACACCATAAATCTCCCAAGTGGTGACTCTGAATTCTTTAACTAAATAAATCCCGTTTCGATTGTCCTTTAATTGGAAAAACTCCCTTATATATACCCCATCCGAGGGGTGTAGTAAAAAAGGAGGTGTGACAGCTCTGGCGACTCTGCTGGGGAAAAGAACCCAGAACTTTTGGTTCAGGGTTCAGAATTCTAGCTTAGATGAATTGTTATAGTTGGTTTTATTTATTATCTGATTTTGTTACGTGTTTGGGACTAATGTGCTAAGTGTTGCTTTTACCGCTTTGATATATAAACTGCTACGAAATCCTTCTTCTCTCTGAGTCTTCTAAATCATGAATAAGTGTGCACTTCGTGTGACTTCTTTTCTGTTAGAGTCATATCCCAAATTTTAGAATGAGGTTCGGACAAGTTGCAAAGCCGGTGAAGCTTCTGTATTCCCGGTACACTGCCCCCCTCCCCCTCCGGCTCGAGTTGTCCGCTCGGGTAAGCCAGGTCTAGAACAATAAACCCAGGTTCTAAACCTAGAATAACTCAGCCTCATGTCGGATCCCTAGTAGGAACGTTTGTTTTCATCATGTGCATTTGACTTAGGGACTCAACACAGGGGTTGGGTCCGTCTAGGACAGGTGTACCCAGAATCAAAGACCATCCTGATGCATATTTTACGTGCTACTTGTGCATTTATTTGCTTTGGGTTTGCATGCTGATCGGCTTTTGAATGATGGGAGAAAGTTGGAAAAAGAAAATAGCAATGTAAGGGTTAAGTGAGTTAATCACCTATTTTGAAAAACCAATGTCCAAATAGTACTGAAACTCTGCCGAATTTTTGAGAAAAATTAAAAAAAAAGGAGAAAGTTTTGTTTTCAAAAATAGTTGGTTTTGTTTTATCTGCCCGAACTACGCCAGTTTGATTCTCACAGGGTGTGAGATACGTAGGCAACCCCCATCGGGTCCAACTTCCTTTTTGAAAAACAGCACAAAAGAACAAAATTTTATTTTTATTGCAAATGAGTAAGGTGATGCCATCCTTGTCAAAATAACCGAATGTCCCCAAAAGGGCGCCGGAAGGCTGTTTTTGCAAGAACAGCCGCCTTTGGTCATTTTTCAAGGTTTTGGCCGGTTAGCGAACACAGCCTTAAAATCTTCTTCCTCGAAGTGCTGAAAGGCCGTATTGGCAAAGCCGAATATTTTTATGAAAATTTTGAAAAATAGTGATAAATTGTTGAGTCAAAATGAGTCTTGATTTTTCTCCTGTTAGTTTCCTTTTTGAGCCTGTTGGTTTTTATGGTAAAAATTCGGTAGGATGAGTCGTTGTAATCAAAACATTTTATTTTTGTTTGAAAATCCCAAAATATTTTATTATTTATTTTTATCCTCCAGAACTACGCTCGACCTGATTCATGCGGGGTTATGATATGTAGGCAATCTCCATAGGATTCGACCATAACCAAGAGAAAGAAAAAGAGTGATAAAAAAAAGAAAAAAAAGGAAAAGAAAAGAGAGGAAAAACAAGAGAGAAAAAGAAAGAAAAAGAGAGAAAATAAGAAATCGTGAGAAGGAAGCAATGGCAAAACAAGAGGGAGAAATGAGAGAAATAAAAACAAAGAGAAAGCAAAGGCAAGAATGAAAAAAAAAAGAAAAAGAAAAAGAAAAAGAAGTGGCAAAGGGAAATAAGGAAAGCCGGGATGACGCAAGAAACCGAGCAAATGCATAATAGAAACGGTTAACTGCTTAGGTGCATTCATTCCCCAAAAGGTGCAGTTACCAATCTGTTAAAGCCCTAATCGCTAACAAGGTTGTTATTGATGTATTGAGTCCAGGCAGGTGGTTAGTTGATTGGCATTCTGGCAACTCACTCCTACAACACCCGGTCAAAAGACAAGCTGAACATGGACAACCAAGAACTAGAGGCAAGTATTGTCGATCCGTCAAAAGAGGTGGAAGAGTTGGAAATTAATTCGATGAAAGAAGAGATGTATAAGTTAAAGCAGCAAATGGCTGAAATGTACCAGGCCTGGGCAAAGGGGCATCACCACCGGTTTATCCCGCCAACCCTGCTTATATCCCACCATTGGCTCAGCCTCAGGAACCTCCCACTGTGAACTCGTCTCCATACTTTCCCCTCTACCAACAATGTTACGGCACCACTTCCCATACTTCCCAAGCTCCACCACCCAAACAAGTCCCATACCCTCCTCCCCTAGTCACTCCTGTCTTTGTGGCACCTCCACCTGCTGCATTACACCGATCTTCCAGTGAGCCTCTATTCCAGACTCACGACAACCAGTATTACCCCCCAGAGCCTACCTTCAAAGCTCCAGAACCATATTCCTACACTCCTCATTTTGATCTCCCGGCAGAAACTGAGAAGCCACCTAAGAATCCTGAGCAGGAGGAGATATTTAGGAAAGTCAAGAGCTTGGAACAATCTTTCAGGAATATGTAGGGGTTGGGTGGTCAAGTAAGCGTGGCATATAAAGATCTATGTTTGTTCCCAGATGTTCAATTACCAGCAGGGTTTAAGATGCCCAAGTTTGATCTGTACGACGGGCATGGTGATCCAGTGGCATACCTGAGAGGTTTTTGTAGCAACATAAGAGGAGCAGGCGGGAGAGATGAATTACTGATGCCATATTTCAGTCAAAGTTTAAGTGGCTCAGCTTTGGAATGGTACACCCGACAAGATCATGGTCGGCGGTACACATGGGATGATCTAGCCCAAGCATTCGCCTGCCATTTTCAGTATAATCTTGAAATTGTTCCGGATCGTCTGTCATTGACGAAGATTGAGAAAGAGCCGGTGAGAGTTTCAGAGAATATGGCTTCCGTTGGAGAGAGAAAGCAGCGAGGGTTGACCCTCCGATGAAAGAAAGTGAAATGGTTGAATATTTCTTGCAGGCCTTGGAGCGCACTTATTTCCGTCATTTGGTGTCAGCGGTAGGAAAGTCCTTTAATGAAGTGGTAAAAATGAGGAGCATGGTAGAGGAAGGACTCAAATCTAACAAGATCATGAGTTATTCAGCAATTAAGGCGACCACCCAGGCCATTCAAAATGGTACTAGGGGTGTACTGGGGAAGAAGAAAAAAGAGGACGTTGTAACAATTGAGTCAAGAACTTGGTTCGGATCCAGGGGCCCATCACCTTACTATAACCAGCCTCGACCCCACCACCAAACTTACCCCCACACTCCATATAACCCACCACAACACTACTAGCCACCGCCAGATCCCCATTTTTCCGTTCATCATGCTCAAACGTACACCCAACCTCCTGTCCACGTACAATGGCGTGCGCCAACCCCACAGAATACCTACCCAGCTCCACAATATACCTATCCACCCCCAAGAGCCTACAGAAACCCTCCTAGACCAGCTTTCCGGTCCAATCAAGCACTTAAGAATGAGAGGTTGCAGAAGAAGAAAACCTTCACCCCATTGGGAGAGTCCTATACTAGTTTGTTCCACAGGTTGAGACAATTGGATATGTTGAGGCCGATTGAGGCAAAGTTGCCAAATCCTCCCCCAAGAAATCTTGATTATTCTGTAAGCTGTGAATATTGTTCTGGTGCTCCGGGTCATGACACGGAGAAATGCTGGCATTTGAAAAATGCTATTCAAGAGCTTATTGATACCAATCGGATTGAAGTCCAAGATCCAGAGGCACCTAATATCAACCAGAACCCATTGCCAGCCTATCATGAGATAAATATGATCGAGATAGTGCATAAGGGAGGGGAGCCTAAGAAGCCTTCACAGACCGTCATGAATTCGGTCCAGTGAGGTCAGGCCGGTTGAAAAGTCAACAAGTGAGAAATCAGTGATCAGGTTGAGCGGGACAAAGAGTGAACCATCTGCGGTAGTCAAGAAAGGGTCCTCAAGTGAAGGTGCAACAAAACAAGAAAAGGCAATAGTGGTTGTGCCAGGAGTGGTGAACAAGCCTATCGTGATTGTGGAGGGTGCCCACACAGATCCCGTCATTGTCAAGCCAGGCGCTGGGAAGGGCCCAGTAACAACAGTTCCTAGTTCTGTGGTTGATCTTGATAAAGAGTTGATTGAAAGGTTCGAGAAGTTGTTCGACGATGTAAACATGGTGGAAGTTGGAGAATGTTCTAGCAAGGCGGATGTGCAATTTGTCGGGCCAAGTGCAAAGATTAACAATTGGGAAGCTACTCCTCTCCCTACCCGGAAGGAGTTTTGGTAGTTTGCTTTGATTTTCTTTCAGTTTATCAGGATTATTCCAAGGTTGTAAGTCAGATTCTATGTTCCGTCTGTTTGGATGTATAAACCTTGTTATCTTTTGATTTCAATGAAATGCAATTTCTCTTTTTCATCATTCCTGATAGTTGTATTTTTGTTTTTCTTTTCTTCCTTACACAGTTCTTTTTATGCTGGTTTCAATGACATGACATGCATGAGGAATTTTCGGCCCAGTTTTAAAAGCCAAGCTAATTCTGAAAAGTTGAAATCCCATCCCTTCGGATTGTCGCTGAAGCCGAAATTGATGATGATGAGTGGGTCAGAACCCGCCTGAGCAATTGAGTTTGATCGATGAGAAAAGAATGGCAGCAGTGTGTCATGGCCAATTGTATCAACAGAGAATGGCAAGAGAAGGTGCATCCACAGAAGTTTGAAGTGGGTCAACAAGTGTTGAGACGTATCCTTCCACATCAGGCTGAGGCCAAAGGCAAGTTTGCCCCAAACTGGCAAGGGTCGTTCATCGTAACTAGAGTGTTGTCAAATGGTGCTTTGTATTTATCAGACATAGAAGGCAAGTGTGTAGAAATGGGCATCAATTCTGATGCGGTCAAGAGATACTATGTATGATTTTCTTTGGTTAAATTATGTTTGTTTGTACTTGGCATGTTTTGAAGATTGGAATGACGAAGGCATTTTATTCTGCTATCTAAACACTTTATCCTTCGTTTCCCCTTTGAGCCTTGTTTATTTCCTTTCATACCCCTCTTTTGGAATCAGTAGCAAGATCAGAAGCACAAGTGTGAAAGACAAGTAAAGAAAAAAAAAAGAGAGAAAAAGAAAAAAAAGGAAAAAAAAGGGAAAAAGAAAAGAAAAAAAAAAACAACAACAAAAAGAGAAAAGGAAGAAAGAAAAGAAAAGAAGAGAAAGTGGAAGAAAAATAAAGGAAAAATCACAACAACAAAGCAATTTCTATGCCATGAACTACGTTCGACCCGATTCCTTTTAAGGATACGTAGGCAGCCTCACGGTTCGGTCCCATCAAATAAAAATCCAAAAGTCCCCAAGCAAGAAACTGGGGCAGAATTTGTGGTTGTCTGATTCCGAAAGTTGTAATTTTAAACCCATTTGAATTGTTTTGAGCCATTGATACCATTTCTTTATAACCCTGTCCAAAAGCCCACGTTACGGTCCAAAGAAAGACCTTCTGATCAGTCTTCGAGAAATGCCAAGTCGAGCAAGTAGAAGTGATTCATGTCAGGGGCAACACTCTGGTCCGAGCGGGAAAAATAAAAATGAGAGAGTCTTATTGGTGAAAACTCTCACGGGCACCGTAAGGCGACGGGAGCTGAGAGAAATAAAAGTGAGAGAGTCTTATTGGTGAAAACCTTCACGGGCACCTTGAGGCGAAAGCGAGTTAAGAGATGAACAAATGAGAGAGGTCTGTGGGTGAAAACTTTTCAGGGCACCACAGGATAAACAAGGTTAAGGTTTGGGTGAAGAAATCAGGTTGTGGAATTTCGGGGCAACAAAGTATGGCAACTGAAAGTTGGTTGGCTGGACGGGCTGGGCCGGTTAATCCAAAATGCATGTCTTGATCAATGGTACCAGCCGTTCCACTCAGATAAGTCTCTCTTCCTTTTTTCCTTTTAGCAAGTCGTCCTGTTTTGGATTTTCTTTATCCTTAACTCTCAAGGTCATTGCATTTTATTTCTTTTGGTGTTTTGTTTCTCTAAGATGTTCCAATGTCCGTTTTGTTCAAAGCAAATAAGAAAGGATTTCAAAGCTCACTACCAATTTCCAAAATTGCAAAGCACAGTGTGGCCAGAACATACCAAAGATAGCATGATGTAAAGTGGGATATAAGGAGTCACCGGAAGTTTCATCGGTGGAATGACTTGGTAATTTCATGGGAGATGCTGATAATAGGTGAATTTGACTATAATCACACCTTAAATAATCACCTTCTTGTGTAGTTTTAATGCTAAAAGTGATAACAAAACGCTCTTTTTAGTGCTTTTCATGATTTTCAGGTGATATATGTATAAGGAAGGCTAAGGAGCAGTTTTGGAGTCAAAATTGGAGAAAAGAGGCCAAATGTGTAAATTCTCAATGAAGCTACGCCCTGCCAGCCCTTAGGATTCAGAAAAATGGTTTGGCCGCGGTTCTACCGCGACCGCGGCAGAACCGCAGTGGAAGGCAGCTTCAGAACATTAGAGATTCAGAGAGGGTGATTGGCCGCGGTTCTACCGCGACCGCGGCAGAACCGCGGCAGGCGCAGAAAATTTTAGGGGTCAAAGTGTCAAATACGGGATTTTTACACCTAAACCCTATTTAAAACATTAGACTTCGCCCAAGAGAGGAGGTATTGATTTTTAGGGTTTCTTAGCAAGGAAAACCATTGTGAGAGAATACTCCAAACATCTTTCTTCTTTACTTTTGATTTTTATGATGAATTCTATCTTAGTTTATTTTCCCATAGCCATGAGTAGCTAAATTCCTTGTCTAAGGTTTTGATGGAACCTATTGGGTGATGAACTTCTTGTTTATGTGAATACAAATTGCTAGTTTAATCTCTATTTGTTCAAATTCGTGTTTGTTGTAGTTAATTGACAGGATCCTCAATTAGCTGTGCCTATTTAGTGTGCATAACTTGGAAAAGGGTGCATATTTAGGGTATTATTGAACAACACCACTCCTAGATTATTAGAGGAATCTATAATTGCGGGTTTAAAGGCGGGATTAGGGATAACGAAGCCTTGGGTGTAATCTAAAGTGAATCGTGCTAAATAAAGTAAGCTAGTGTATCTCGGGAGAGTGCAATAGTAAATTACTGTGATTACTCGGGAAATATTTACGGTAAGATTAGCGTTCATGATTGATAGAGATGTG